>NC_092038.1:105857824-106157824 GCF_003086295.3 Arachis hypogaea
CACTCACAAGCTTCTTTTCACCATTCACTACCACATGATCCTTATCCACCCCACACCAATCTAATTACTCCCAAGAACCACCACTCCCCCATACACCATGCCCATATCCATCAAAGCCAGAATCATAGGTTCACCTCGAAGAATCAATAAACCAATTTAATGCAACCCTTCATCAACTGGAGCAAGCAATAAATCAATTATCTTCCAGACGTTCGGACACTCAATAGAATCCCATGGCTTCATGTGGAGAATCTAATGAAGAATGTGTTGAGGAGAAGACACGAGAAGCTCTAATGGACAACATAAAGCCTAACTTCGTACTGGGACAAGTAGAGGATGTTGTCATTATAGAAGAGGAAGAGTTGGTTGAAGATTAGGAGATGCTGAACCTCCATGGGAACACAGAGTCATGGAAGACTCCGTCGAGGATGCTACAATTGACGCTGAGGAGGATTTTGCACTGCCTCCAATGCAAATATCTTATGAAGAACTGGACGGAATAACCCAGGACGCAGGTTTCCTTGATGATAATGATCACGAGTCCTGTTCTCTTAGTGACGAACTTGCATCCGCAAGTGATTTCTTTGAGACAGAAGAATCTTCCCCGAGTGAACATGAAGATGATGCTAAGATAGATTTTTCTCAACCTCCAATATATGACTTGAGCGATGATGAGGGAGAATTTGAAGACTCTGATCAAGACATGGTTGACATGGAAGAAATTTGCAAAGAAGCGGAAGAATTCACTGAAGACCATAAGGGAGTAGATCTTGCAGAACCACTAGAAACACTGATCCCAAGGCCATTACCACCCAATACAGACTTCAAGTGGGTAAAATCATTGACTCTTATCTTTATTTTTCTACTTGAATACGATTTGCTTGAAACAGATGGCCAGCTTAGAGCTCTCTGCAGCTTCAAGAGTAAAAGGGAAATGACTCGCACTCAGAGATGGTATGCAAGATTCAATGAAGTTTCACACTTCAATTTGAGGTGCAAGGACTGGTGTCAAGCTCAATTGAAAGGATCTCGGAAGCTATTTGGTCACTACAGTGGGAATTCAGATCACTCATCACCCGGCTGGAAAAATGCAGATCAAGACAAAAACGGGTGTAAAAGTGGAATTTGGGACCCCAAAATTCACTCTAGAAATCAACACTCTTGGGGCCTTGTCACTTGCTTTAACTTACATGAAGGCTTTCTACGCCTTGTTTGGGACCCCGGAGGCTACTAGAACTCCAAACATTGGTGGAGATTTCTGGATGAGTTCAAGCACAAGCCGCCATAACAGGAAGCTCCTCAAATGTCCAACTTAAGGACTTTAACTAAAAGTGCTAGGTGGGAGACAACCCACCATGGTATGATCATTCCTTTTTCATTTTTATTCAGTTTTATTTGTTTTCAAGTTTTATTTTATTCTTCATTGAACCTGGAATCATACATAGCATTCACATTAAGCATTGCATTTTGCATTTTGCATAAAAAAAAAGCACGCACGCGACGTGGCAGCATCGCTGACGTGTCTGCGTCACATGTGCGTTGTGAAGAAGAGAAATCAAACAGAGAGTCACGCGAGAGCGTGGCTGGAGGCGTGCCCGTGGTGTAAATCATCCCACGCGGCCGCATCGCTGACGCGTCCGCGTCACATGGGAATAATGGCCTTCCACGCGACCGCGTGACTCACGCGGCCGCATGCCCTGATTTTTGACGTAAAAAGGGTGCACAACGAATTATTGTGCAAGAGTGGAGCTGGATTGGTGCTGAACGCACAATTCTACCCACGCGGATGCATGGCTCACGCGTCCGCATCATTCCCTTCTAAAGCCCACTCACGCGATCGCATGCCCCACGTGATCGCGTCATCCAAAATTTGGCAAAATAAGATTTTGAACAGAGAGTTGTGCGAGCGCGAGGCTGCCCTCGCGCCAGTAGCATAAAACGTGTCATGCGACCACGTGACCGATGCGACCACGTCAATTCACTTAAAGCGCAAGTCATGCGACCGCGTGCCCCACGCGTCCGCGTCGCTTGCGTTGCACAGCTTTTCCTAATTTGCCAATTATCTTATCTTTTCTTCCCCAATCCTAATCTTTCCCTCCCTCCTTTCTTACTTACTTCTTTCCCTTCTCATTCTTCTTATCTTTCCCTTCTTATTCTTCTTATCTTTCATTTTATTTGTTTGCATATGATTGAGGCCATTATTTGATTTTAGCTCACTTATCCCAAATAAGCCTACCCTTTACATCACCCTTGTTAGCCACCTTGAGGCTTTTAATCCCCTTCTGTTCTATAACCACATCACTAGCCTTAAGCACAAAAATAAAAGTAAAAATCCCAAATTGAATCTTTGGTTAGCTTAAGATAGAGATTATGTATCAACTAAGTGTGGGGAAACTGTGAGAACATGGATTAATAAAGGGAATGTATCATGTTGCTAATTTTGAAGATTGAGAAATTTGGGAACCTACTCATGTAAAACAGAAATTAAAAAAATTCCATATGCATTGATATGTTATTTTAGTTTTTATGTCTCTATAAAAAAAAGAAGAAAAAAAAAGAAAAGAAAAAAATAAATAAATATAATATAAATAAATAAATAAGGGGACAAAATTACCCCAATGTTAAGTTAATAAAAGATCAATGCATATGTGACACACATCAAAAGAAAAGTTGACACATGAGTATGTGATATAAAAGTGGGAATTATGGGTAGCTAGGCATGATTTTAGAAATTATATAGCATATATGTAAGTTAGGTGACAGCTCATGTTACTCAAAGATTCAATTTATAGCTCACTTAGCCATACATATATCATCACCTTTGCCTTGGCCCCATTACAACCTTGAAAAGACCTCATGATGTATGCATGGGTATACTAAATATTTGTTAATTGATTAGATGAAGAACAAAGTTTTAGAAAGCATGACTAGAGAAGAGTAGAGTGATTACCCTATACACTAGAGAGATTTGAGCGCATATACACTACCAGTGAGGGTTCAGTGCTTAATTCTATGTTCCCTGCTTTCATGAGCTATCTTCTTACAAGTTTACTTGTCTTTATTTTATATGATTTGAATTAGTGAAATCTGATTTATGTTTGTCTTGGAGAACTTATTTATTTTTAACCAAGTAGGTAGAAACATTTTTGCATGTAGTTACATTCATGTAGATAGGTTGCATTTCATATATCCTACCATTCCTCTTCATCTTTATAGTTTATCTTGAGCTTAGCATGAGGACAAGCTATTGTTTAAGTGTGGGGAGGTTGATAAACCACTATTTTATGGTTTATCTTGTGCTCAATTGAGTGGTTTTTATTAACTCTTTACTCACTTATTCATACAATTCGCATGTTTTACATTTTCCTTCCTGATTTTGTGCTATGATTGAAAACATGCTTCTTTGATCTTATATTTGCTTATTATTAATTCCTTGAGAAGATGACCCGAGGTTTAAATACTTCGGTTATCAATTTATTTATGGGTTTGTTACTCGTGACAACCAAATCGTTTGCACGAAGAGATTTCTGTTGGTCTAGAATCTATACTTACAACGCGATTTTATAAAATTCTTTACTAGCAAAAATCCTAACGTCAGTGATCAATAGTCTCCTAAGATGAACAATAGAATAAAACTGAGACCAAAGATAAAACGTGGTTAAAAGACACTAGTACAATAGTAAAAAGTTTTATTTATACTGAAACTAGCTACTAGGGTTACAGAGATAAGTAATTGATGTAGAAATCCACTTCCGGGGCCCACTTGGTGTGTGCTTGGACTGAGCTTGATCTTTACCCGTGTAGAGGCTTCTTTTGGAGTTGAACGCCAAGTTGTAACGTGTTTTTGGCATTTAACTCTGGTTTGTGACGTGTTTCTGGCGTTTGACTCCAGAATGCAGCATGGAACTGGCGTTGAATGCCAGTTTGCGTCATCTAATCTCAAATAAAGTATGGACTATTATATATTGCTGGAAATCTCTAGATGTCTAATTTATAACGCCGTTGAGAGTGCATCATTTGGAGTTCTGTAAATCCAGAAAATCCATTTCGAGTGCAGGGAGGTTAGAATCCAACAGCATCAGTAGTCCTTTTTCAGCCTGAATCAGATTTTTGCTCAGGTCCCTCAATTTCAGCCAGAAAATACCTGAAATCACTGAAAAACACAAACTCATAGTAAAGTCCAAAAATGTGAATTTAGGATAAAAACTAATGAAAACATCCCTAAAAGTAGCTAGATCCTACTAAAAACTACCTAAAAATAATGCCAAAAAAGCGTATAAATTATCCGCTCATCACAACACCAAACTTAAATTGTTGCTTGTCGCCAAGCAACTGAAAATCAAATGGGATAAAAGAAGAGAATATACTATAAATCTCAAAACATCAATGAATATTAGTTCTAATTAGATGAGCGAGACTTGTAGCTTTTTGCTTCTGAACAGTTTTGGCATCTCACTTTATCCTTTTGAAGTTTAGAATGATTGGCATCTATAGGAACTCAGAGTTCAGATAGTGTTATTGATTCTCCTAGTTAAGTTTGTTGATTCTTGAACACAGCTACTTTTATGAGTCTTGGCCGTGGCCCTAAGCACTTTTTTTTCCAGTATTACCACCAGATACATAAATGCCACAGACACATAACTGGGTGAACCTTTTTAGATTGTGACTCAGCTTTGCTAAAGCCTCCAGTTAGAGGTGTCTAGAGCTCTTAAGCACACTCTTTTGCTTTGGATCACGACTTTAACCACTCAGTCTCAAGCTTTTCACTTGGACCTGTATGCCACAAGCACATGGTTAGGGACAGCTTGATTTAGCCGCTTAGGCTTGGATTTTATTTCCTTGGGCCCTCCTATCCATTGATGCTCAAAGTCTTGGATCCTTTTTACCCTTGCCTTTTGGTTTTAAGGGATATTGGCTTTTTTTGCTTGCTTTTTCTTTTTCTTTCATATAATTTTTTTCGCCACTTTTTTTTTGCAAGCTTTTGCTATTCACTGCTTTTTCTTGCTTCAAGAATCAAATTTATGATTTTTTAGATTATCAGTAACATTTCTCTTTGTTCATCATTCTTTCAAGAGCCAATAATTTTAACATTCATAAACAACAAGATAAAAAATATGCACTGTTTAAGCATTCATTCAGAAAACAAAAAGTATTGTCACCACATCAATATATTAAACTAAATTCAAGGATGAATTCGAAACTCATGTACTTCTTGTTCTTTTGTATTAAAAACATTTTTCTTTTAAGAAAAGTGAAGGATTCATGGAATTATTCATAGCCTTAAAACATAGTTACTAAATACTAATGATCATGAAGTAAAGACACAAACATAGACAAACATGAGGCATAAAACCGAAAAATAGAGAAATAAGAACAAGGAATGAGTCTACCTTAGTGATGGTGGCGTCTTCTCCTTGAAGGACCAATGATGTCCTTGAGCTCTTCTATGTCTCTTCCTTGCCTTTGTTGCTCCTCCCTCATTGCTCTTTGATCTTCTCTAATCTCATGGAGAATGATGGAGTGCTCTTGGTGTTCCACCCTTAGTTGGTCCATGTTATAACTCAAGTCTTCTAGAGAAGTGTTGAGTTGTTCCCAATAGTTGTTGGGAGGAAAGTGCATCCCTTGAGGTATCTTAGGGATTTCTTGATGATGAGCTTCCTCATGCATCTCTTGAGATCCATGGATGGCCTCTTTTGTTTGCTCCATCCTTTTCTTAGTGATGGGCTTGTCCTCTTCAATGAGGATGTCTCCTTCTATGATAACTCCAGCTGAGTAGCATAAATGGCAAATAAGATAAGGAAAAGCTAGCCTTGCCATGGTGGAGGACTTTTTGGCCATTTTGTAGAATTCAAGAGAGATGACTTCATGAACTTCTACTTCTTCCCCAGTCATGATGCTATGGATCATGATGACCCGATCCACAGTAACTTCAGATCGGTTGCTAGTGGGGATGATGGAGCGTTGGATGAACTCCAACCATCCTCTAGCCACAGGCTTAAGGTCCAGTCTTCTCAATTGAACCGGCTTGCCTCTTAAGTCTATTTTCCACACATATGTCCATAAGGACTTGGTCCAACCTTTGATCAAAGTTGACCCTTCTAGTGTAGGGGCGTGTGTAACGACCCAACTCCCAGTATGCCATGGCCATACAAGAAGCTAAGTGTTACTAACTTATCCTTCCTAATTGTTATCTATTATTTAATATTTGAGCCTGTTCCTTGTTAGAGCGATGCCAATTTTATGAGTAATTTTTTTTATTTGTTACGGACGTTCAGGTAAAATAAACAAGCATACAATGATAGTAATAGAAAAGTGGCATAAAGAAACATAGAAATACAGCTGATAATATACATCATGTACACTATAACAAAACATGTAGCGTTTACGCAAGATCAAGTCGGTTTACATCCTCGTCATCCTACGTAGCTAATATTTACACGACACTCCCAGGGCCTGGCCCATACAAAAAGCCACTAAACTGGCACCCAGGCTAGCCTAACCACTATATAGCTCCTAGCTCTCGGGTGTACTAACACAAGTGAGAGACTAACTATCAGATAATGTTAGACTAGAGTGTCATCAAAAGAATTCCCCTTCCGCAGTCAAACTATATCTACTCGTGGCCGTTCGGAGAATTGCCGTGAGGCTCGTCCATCTCCTCATCCTGCTCTATCTCTATCTCAGGATCCTCCTCCTCCTCATCATCCGCAGCTACAACTATACCCTCAGATCCACCAGAAACACTGCTGTCACTATGTACAAAACCATTCGCGAGCACAGGTCCGTTCGCGTATATAGGAGCTACCCCATCGTCCGGTAGTGCTGGCTCATCAGGCTGTGGAAAGTCAGGGATCGGCTCAGGGGGAAAGTCCCACTCTGGTGGTATCACAGGTACGTAGTCACCAGCTAACTCGGGCTCATCAGGAATGATAGGATCAGGTTCCACCTCATTCAAAGGTTGAGCTGGTATAGGGTGCTCGAGGTCATCAGGAAAGGATGTACAGGTGCGTCAGGATGTAACCAGGATAAGGGAAAGTCGTAAGGAGCATCAGGATCAAAATGCGGGCTAGACAGAGGATGTTGAAAAGCTTGAATAGGTAACGCATATCGTCTAATACGAGGCTCCAATCCCATGATGAAGTAACTGTGATGTACCGGATCCTCGTAGACGTAAGGGTCCTCGAACTCATAGAAGATCACGCCCGTCTCCATCTGAGGGGGAGGAAGGGAGAGAAGGGGTGAGAACTGGGGAGTCCTTAGTAGGGTCGGGGTTATTAGTTACGTTCATTTATTTGGGGTCGATTAGCAGACGAATAACATAATATAGCGAAATAGTAAACAGAAGATAAAGATAGAAATAGAAAGTAGAGACAACAGAACACAAACAGAAGAACACAAGGAAATAAAGCACACACATAGCACTCAAGCAGACAAACATAAAGAAATAGTTCACACACAAGAAGAAAAGCAACAGAGAATGATGCACAGACAAGAATGATGCATGTCTAGCCCTAGTACAGGCCATGAGCTCATGTGTCGGTTGGCTGCCCGCAATCCCGACATTTATCCGGTCACGAGTAATCCCGATTTTCCGGATACAATTTTACGTTCCTAAATAAATGCGCATATAATAATAGCCGCTCATTTGAGACAGCCTCTGCTTACTGCAGGAAAATATATATATACTCTGCTCTGCTCTGGGGATGCGGAAAATATCTATAGGTAACTTAGTTTCCCTACAGAAGCTCTGGGTTGCATTAAGCAACTAATATATATTAAATATAGCTCTGGGTTGCATCAAGCAACTAATATATATAAATACTTCTTTACTCTGTTCTGGTTTCCCTTTTCGTTGTATCTCTATACTCTGTTTTAATTACTTTGTTCTCTGTATCTCTTTTCTCTTCTCTGATTACTCTTTTCATCTGTATCTATATTACTCTTTTTCTCTTTATCTCTTTATTTTATTCCGGTTACTCTGTTTTCTGTGTTTCTCTACTCTACTCTGATTTCTCTGCTTAACGTATGTATTTAAAGCTTATGTAAATTTCGGTATGAATAGTTAACCTGTCCCAAATATAGGTTCATTAAGTCTATACTGAAACAGTTTAACTTTTCATATTATACCTAACCCTAGTCGCAACTCAAGTACTAACTAAGTTGCCCTAGTTCGTTCACTAGTCTCTGTCTGTTTTTCTGTCGTTAAAACGTTACAGACTTTTTCTTTGGTTTTTTATCTTTTCTTTGACTTTTATCTTTCTTTTATCTTTACCTCACTAATATGTTCTTACCACTCCCTAAGTGTTTTATGAAAGTAATTAGGAGAATTCTGCACTTAAAGTTGTCTTTCTAAAGCTTTTACGAAAAACTGCCTTTTTCGCATTATTTTATTACTTTTATTAAAATATTATTTTTATTTAAATATTATTATTTAATATTTTATTTTTTTATTATTTTATCATTAAATTTTCGAAAATTAACTTACTTTTTACTTTTAACCTTTAAAATTCACTTTTTACCACCCGTAACTTTTAATATTTCTACTTTTACCACCCTAACTTTCAGAAATTACCAAACAACCCCTTAAACACCAAAAATTTTACTTCCTTGCCCTTTTTAAGATCTAAGGCCTATTCTTCATTGTTCTTCATCACACTCAAAGTGTTCTTCATGTTCTTCATAAATTCTTTAGATTCTTTCTCTGTTTTTACCCGTTTTTCAGTCTTTTCAGCAACCGATTTTTACTATAATTCATAAAAAATTAGCATCAATTAAAACTTCATCTTATCTTCATGATTTCAACACAAATTGAACCTCAATTTAATCTTAGGGTTTCGTTTTTCCAGCTGCCCAAGAACATGAACTTTAAAGCTTGAATTTCATCAAATTTCATCAGGATTTCACCAAATTTTCACCAAGAATCAATCATATATGCAACCAATTTTTAGGACAGCCAAATAATACAACATTCACACATCTCAAACACAAATAATCAAGATTAATTTCGTGACACCCTACCTGGTTTTGCTGCTCCTAATTCAATTAAACTTTCAGGTGGCCCTAAGCACTTTTTCCTCCTAAATCACATCAGGAAAACACATATTTAACCATGTTTCCTTGAAACCGAATCAAAAGAGAGATGGTGCAGCCAACTCACCTTGATCCCAGCCTTGATAAGTCATATGATCATGTAGAGAAAGAAGAGAGGATCATTTTGGTCGGATTGGAATTTTGATTTGAGTTTTAGTTCAGCAGAAATCAAGCTTTGAAGATTTGGAACTAAGAACTTTTCTCTCTTTTTCTCTCTACCTATTTTCGGCCACAAAGTGAAAATGAGCCAGCCTTGGGGGTTTTGGGGGTGTAGGAAGAGTTGTGATTGGTTGGCTTGGAGGTGGATTAAAATAATATTAAAATATCTCAGGTGTATAACTACTAAAACTAGATGTATCGGAACACTTGCAAAAACATCTCTAAAAATTATTTTCTGAGCTACTAGCATAAATGACACTAGTAACATATTTATTATGATAATAAAACATGAATAATGAGGCCTTAGCATTACTAAAGTCATCAGAGAGTGCTGGTGCTAAGCTGCACCAGTAAACTGTGAACCCAGTTAAACCGATTTTCAGTTTTTTAACTAAAACTGACCAGGTAACCTTATAATATCATTCAAGAAGCTTCTAATACTCATATAACGATGATATTACCCTATTATCTCTCTTCTCTCATGAATCGAGTCTGGTTCGTCAAAATGAGACTATTTACAAAAAACCATATCAAAACTCCTAACCGATACGGTTCAAAAACTATGTTCTTCATAACTGCATTATCGAGCTTGCCTCATAAAAGGTTCTAGCTTAAAGATGACTTAATGACAATTAGGATTGATATTCTTGATGATATATCAAAGGTTTTCCCTTTACTGATCTTCCGGAGAAATTCGTGCTTTCAGAAAAGGTCTCGCGTACTCGAAAATCGGGTTTATACTTTGATCATGGTTCCTAGTGATCCATGCATTGGCATAGAACTCTTGAACCATTTAGATTCTGACTTGTTGAATGGGGTTGGTAAGAACTTCCCAACCTCTTCTTTGAATCTCATGTCGGATCTCCGGATACTCATTTTTCTTGAGTTTGAAAGGGACCTCGGGGATCACCTTCTTCTTGGCCACAACTTCATAGAAGTGGTCTTGATGGGCTTTAGAGATGAATCTCTCCATCTCCCATGACTCGGAGGTGGAAGCTTTTGTCTTCCCTTTCCCTTTTCTAGAGGTTTCTCCGACCTTAGGTGCCATAAGTGATTATGGAAAAACAAAAAAATCTATGCTTTTACCACACCAAACTTAGAATATTGCTCTCCCTCGAGTAAAAGAAGAAAGAAAAGAAGAAGAAGAAGAAAATATAGAGGAAAGGGAGAGGTGTGTGGTTTCGGCCAAGGTGAAGAAGAGAGGGTTGTAGTGTGTAAAAATAAAGAAGGATAGAGGGGTTTATGGGGAAGAGTGGATGGATGTGAGTGGTGAAGGGGTAATGGGGAAGAGAGATTGAGGTGATTGGTGAAGGGTTTTAGGGAAGAGTGTTTATTGGATTGTGTGAAAAAGAGAGAGAGGGTGAGTTGAGGTAGGTAGGAATCCTGTGGGGTCCACAGATCCTGAGATGATCCTGTAGGGTCCACAGATCCTGAGGTGTCAAGGATTTACATCCCTGCACCAATGAGGCGTGTAAAACGCCCTTTGCATGCAATCCTGGTGTTTAACGCCAGATTGATGCTTGTTTCTGGTGTTAAACGCCAATTCTATGCTTGTTTTGGGCGTTCAGCGCCAGTTTGCAGCATGTTTCTGGTGTTGAACGCCAGTTCCATGCTTGCTTCTGGCATTTAACGCCAGCTTTCCTCAGGGTGCAATCCTGACATTTGAACGCCAGAATGCTGCTTGTTTATGGCGTTCAACGCCAGAAAGATGCTCTGTTCTGGCGTTGAACGCCAGAAAGATGCTCCTTACTGGCGTTGAAACACCAGTAGGCTCTTCTTCCAGGGTGTGCTTTTTCTTCTACTATTTTTGATTCTATTTTTAGTTTTAGTATTTGTTTTGTGACTCCACATGATCATGAACCTAATAAAACATAAAAGAACAATAAAATAAAAATAAAATTCGATGAATAAAAATTGGGTTGCCTCCCAATAAGCGCTTATTTAATGTCAATAGCTTGAAAGTGGGCTCTCATGGAGCTTCACAGGTGATCAGGTCAATGTTGTAGACTCCCAGCACCAAACTTAGAGTTTGGATGTGGGGGTTTCTCAACACCAAACTTAGAGTTTGGTTGTGGCCTCCCAACACCAAACTTAGAGTTTGATTGTGGAGGCTTTGTTTGACTCTGTACTAAGAGAAGCTTTTCATGCTTCCTCTCCATGTATACAGAAGAACACCCTTAGGTATTAAACATAAGGTAGTCCCCATTCAATTGAAGGACTAATTCTCCTCTGTTAACATCTATCACAGCTCCTACTGTGGCTAGGAAAGGTCTTCCAAGGATGAAGCATTCATCCTCCTCCTTCCTAGTGTCTAAGATTATGAAATCAGCAGGGATGTAAAGGCCTTTAACCTTCACTAACACGTCCTCTACCAATCCATAAGCTTGTGTTACTGACTTGTCTGCCATCTGTAATGAGAATGTGGTAGGCTGTACCTCAATGATCCCCAGCTTCTCCATTACAGAGAGTGGCATAAGATTTATGCCTGACCCTAGGTCACATGATGAGCGGATAATTTATACGCTTTTTGGCATTGTTTTTAGTATGTTTTTAGTATATTTTAGTTAGTTTTTAGTATACTTTTATTAGTTTTTAGTTAAAATTCACTTTTCTAGACTTTACTAAGAGTTTGTGTGTTTTTCTGTGATTTCAGGTATTTTCTAGCTGAAATTGAGGGTCCTGAGCAAAAATCTGATTCAGAGGATGAAAAGGACTGCAGATGCTGTTGGATTCTGACCTCCCTGCACTCGAAGTGGATTTTCTGGAGCTGCAGAAGCCCAATTGGCGCGCTCTTAACGGCGTTGGAAAGCAGACATCCTGGGCTTTCCAGCAATGTATAATAGTCCATACTTTGCCCGAGATTTGATGGCCCAAACCGGCGTTGCAAATCAGCTTCAGAATTCCCAGCGTTTAACGCTGGAACTGGCATAAAAATTGGAGTTAAACGCCCAAACTGGCATAAAAGCTGGCGTTTAACTCCAGAAAAAGTCTCTACGCATGAAAGCTTCAATGCTCAGCCCAAGCACACACTAAGTGGACCCAGAAGTGGATTTTTTCGTCATTTACTCATTTCTGTATACCCTAGGTTACTAGTTCACTATTAATAGGATCTTTTGACATTGTATCTGTACCTCATGACACTTTACACGTCTCTCATTGTATCTTCTATGGAATGAGTCTCTAAACCCCATGGTTGGGGGTGAGGAGCTCTGCTGTGTCTTGATGGATTAATGCAATTACTACTGTTTTTCATTCAATCATGCTTGCTTCCATTCTAAGATATCACTTGCTCCTAAACCTGATGAATGTGATGATCCGTGACACTCATCATCATTCTCAACTATGAACGTGTGCCTGACAACCACCTCCGTTCTACCTTAGATTGAGTGGATATCTCTTGGATTCCTTAATCAGAATCCTCGTGGTATAAGCTAGAATTGATGGCGGCATTCAAGAGAATCCGGAAGGTCTAAACCTTGTCTGTGGTATTCTAAGTAGGATTCAAGGATTGAATGACTGTGACGAGCTTCAAACTCCTGAGGGCTGGGCGTTAGTGACAGACGCAAAAGAATCAGTGGATTCTATTCCAACCCGATTGAGAACCGACAGATGATTAGCCGTGCCGTGACAGGGCGCGTTGAACATTTTCACTGAGAGGATGGGAGGTAGCCATTGACAACGGTGAAACCCTACATACAGCTTGCCATGGAAGGAGTCTTGCGTGCTTGAAGAAGAAGACAGTAGGAAAGCAGAGATTCAGAAGATAGAGCATCTCCAAAACCTCAACCTGTTCTCTATTACTGCAAAACAAGTACTTATTTCATGTTCTTTTACTTTTTACAATCAATCCTGATAATTATTGATATCCTGACTAAGAGTTACAAGATAACCATAGCTTGCTTCAAGCCAACAATCTCCGTGGGATCGACCCTTACTCACGTAAGGTATTACTTGGACGACCCAGTGCACTTGCTGGTTAGTTGTGCGGAATTGCAAAAGTGTGATTGCAATTTCGTGCACCAAGTTTTTGGCGCCGTTGCCGGGGATTGTTCGAGTTTGGACAACTGACGGCTTATCTTGTTGCTTAGATTAGGACTGTTTTATTTTAGTTGGTTTAGAGTCTTTTATTTGAGTTTAGTTTCATATTTTAAGTTTGGTGTCAATTGCATGCTTTTGTTTTCTTTTGATTTTTCGAATTTGCATGTCCCTAGTCCCTTTTTGATCTTTAAAAATTCTAAGTTTGGTGTCTTCTTTTTGTTTTCCTTTAAGTTTTCGAAAATTTGTGTCTGATTTTCTAAAAATTTTAAGTTTGGTGTCATTTTGTTGTTTTTCTCTTTCCTCATTTCAAAAAAATCAAATCTTTTTCAAAATAATTTTCAATCATATCTTTTCAATTGCTAATTCCAAAATCTCCTTAATTGACTAATTGATTTAGTTTTTAATTTGCTTTGATCTTATTTTAGTTTTCGAAAATTTATTTTGTTTTCCTTTTGTTTTATTTTATTTTTTTCGGTCAAAAAAAATATTTTACTTTACTTGTGAATTCATATCATATTCCCTTTCTCCATCATGGACCTAAGTGGAATTGAACAGTCCAGAAGGACTCTGGGGTCATATGCTAACCCCATTACAACTGCATATAGGAGTAGCATCTGTATACCTCCCATTAAAGCAAGCAGCTTTGAGCTAAATCCTCAACTCATTATCATGGTGCAGCAAAATTGCCAGTATTCCGGTCTTCCACAGGAAGAACCTACTGAGTTTTTGGCACAATTCTTACAAATTGCTGACACAGTACGTGATAAAGAGGTGGATCAGGATGTCTACAGACTATTACTGTTTCCATTTGCTGTAAAAGATCAAGCTAAGAGGTGGTTGAATAACCAACCTACAGCAAGCATAAAGACATGGAAACAGTTATCAGACAAATTCCTGAATCAGTTTTACCCTCCAAAAAGGATGACACAGCTAAGGCTGGACATCCAAGGCTTTAAACAAGAGGATAATGAATCCCTTTATAATGCCTGGGAGTGGTATAGAGGTATGCTAAGAAAATGCCCCTCTGAAATGTTTTCAGAGTGGGTACAGCTGGACATCTTCTACTATGGGCTTATAGAAAAAGCTCAGATGTCTTTAGACCACTCAGCTGGTGGATCTATACATATGAGGAAGACAATTGAAGAGGCTCAAGAGCTTATAGATACTGTTGCTAGAAATCAATATTTGTACTCTAGCAATGAGTTCTCTACAAAAGAAGAAGTATGGCAGTAGCCACTGATCCTAATCCTCAAGAACAGATGGTTGAGCTTAATCAGTAATTACAACTGATGACAAAATAGTTAGCAAAATTTAAAGAAATGCTCCAAGAAACTAAAATTGCTAACAAGAACATAGAATCACAGTTGAATCAGGCAAAACAGCAGCTATCTAAACAGATAACAGAAGAATGCCAAGCAGTTCGACTGAGGAGTGGGAAGACATTGAATAACACTGCTCAAAGTAGCAAAAAGCCAAATAAGGAACAATTGACAGAGGATAACCAAACCACTGTCCAAAATCCCTCTGAGGACATTAAGAGCCCAGAGAGGAATACTTTTGGCGTTCAAACGCCAGAAAAGGGGGGAAAGCTGGCGTTAAACGCCCATTCCCTACCCAGTTCTGGCGTTCAAATGCCAAAAAGGGGAGAAAAGTTGGCGTTAAACGCCCATTCTTCACCCAATCCTGGCGTTCAAACGCTAATGGGGAATCAGACACCTGAGAGTGCTGATAGTAACCCCTCTAAAAAGGCTTCTCCAACCACTTCTGTAAGGAATAAACCTGCAGCAACTAAGGTTGAAGAATATAAAGCCAAGATGCCTTATCCTCAGAAACTCCGCCAAACGGAGCAGGATAAGCAATTTGCCCGCTTTGCAGACTACCTAAGGACTCTTGAAATAAAGATTCCGTTTGCAGAGGCACTTGAGCAAATACCTTCTTATGCTAAGTTCATGAAAGAGATCTTAAGTCATAAGAAGGATTGGAGAGAAACTGAAAAAGTATTTCTCACTGAAGAATGCAGTGCAGTCATTCTGAAAAGCTTACCAGAAAAGCTTCAAGATCCAGGAAGCTTTACGATACCATGCACATTAGAAGGTGCTTGCACCAAGACAGCCCTGTGTGACCTTGGAGCAAGCATCAATCTAATACCTGCATCCACTATCAGAAAGCTTGGGTTGACTGAAGAAGTCAAACCAACCCGAATATGACTCCAACTTGCTGATGGCTCCATTAAATATCCATCAGGCATAATAGAGGACATGATTGTCAAGGTTGGGCCATTCGCCTTTCCAACTGACTTTGTGGTGTTGAAAATGGAGGAGCACAAGAGTGCAACTCTCATTCTAGGAGGACCTTTCCTAGCAACTGGACGAACTCTCATTGATGTACAAAAAGGGGAAGTAACCCTGAGAGTCAATGAGGATGAGTTCAAGTTGAATGCTGTAAAAGCTATGCAGCATCCAGACACACCAAATGACTGCATGGGCGCTGACATTATTGACTCTTTGGTGGAAGAGGTCAATATGACTGAAAGTCTAGAATCAAAGCTAGAGGTCATCTTCAAGGATGTTCAGCCTGATCAGGAAGAACCAGAGGAAACAAAAGAATTTTTGAAAATTCCTCAGGAGGAGGATAAGCCTCCCAAACCTGAACTCAAACCACTACCACCATCCCTGAAGTATGCATTTCTGGGAGAAGGTGACATTTTTCCAGTGATTATAAGCTCTGCTTTAAATCCACAGGAAGAGGAAGCACTGATTCAAGTGCTAAGGACACACAAGACAGCTCTTGGGTGGTCCATAAGTGATCTTAAGGGCATTAGCCCAGCAAGATGCATGCACAAGATCCTATTGGAGGATAATGCCAAACCAGTGGTCCAACCACAAAGGCGGCTAAATCCAGCCATGAAGGAGGTGGTGCAGAAAGAGTTCACTAAATTACTAGCGGCTGGAATTATTTATCCTATTTCTGATAGCCCCTGGGTGAGCCCTATCCAAGTTGTCCCCAAAAAAGGAGGCATGACAGTAGTTCATAATGAAAAAAATGAACTGGTTCCTACAAGAACAGTCACAGGGTGGCATATGTGTATTGACTACAGAAGGCTCAATACAGCCACTAGAAAGGATCATTTTCCTTTACCATTCATAGATCAAATGCTAGAAAGACTAGCTGGTC
Source organism: Arachis hypogaea (assembly GCF_003086295.3). NCBI lineage: Eukaryota > Viridiplantae > Streptophyta > Magnoliopsida > Fabales > Fabaceae > Arachis > Arachis hypogaea. The sequence goes on from NC_092038.1 coordinate 105,874,286, forward strand.
ATGATTATTACTGCTTTTTGGATGGCTATTCAGGTTACAACCAAATTGCAGTAGATCCTCAAGACCAAGAGAAAACAGCATTTACTTGCCCTTCTGGCGTGTTTGCCTACAGAAGGATACCTTTTGGTCTATGTAATGCTCCTGCAACCTTTCAGAGATGCATGCTATCCATCTTCTCTGATATGGTGGAGAAATTCCTGGAAGTCTTCATGGATGACTTCTCAGTATATGGAGACTCATTCAGCTCCTGCCTTAACCACCTAGCACTTGTCCTGAAAAGGTGCCAAGAGACTAACCTGGTTTTAAACTGGGAGAAATGTCACTTTATAATGACTGAAGGAATTGTCCTTGGGCACAAAATTTCAAGCAAGGGAATAGAGGTGGATAAGGCAAAGGTAGAAGTAATTGAAAAATTACCACCACCTGCCAATGTTAAGGCAATCAGAAGCTTTCTGGGGCATGCAGGATTCTACAGAAGGTTTATAAAGGATTTTTCGAAAATTGCAAAACCTCTGAGCAACCTGCTAGCTGCTGACGCACCATTTGTGTTTGACACACAGTGTCTGCAGGCATTTGAGACCCTGAAAGCCAAGCTGGTCACAGCACCAGTCATCTCTGCACCAGACTGGACATTGCCATTCGAACTAATGTGTGATGCCAGTGACCATGCCATTGGTGTAGTGTTAGGACAGAGGCATAACAAGCTTCTGCACGTCATTTATTATGCCAGACGTGTTCTAAATAATGCACAGAAGAATTACACAACTACAGAAAAAGAGTTACTTGCAGTGCTCTATGCCATTGACAAGTTTAGATCCTATCTAGTGGGATCAAAGGTGATTGTGTACACTGACCATGCTGCTTTTAAGTACTTACTCACAAAGCAGGATTCAAACCCAGGCTTATAAGATGGGTGTTGCTTCTGCAAGAGTTTGATATAGAAATAAGAGACAGAAAAGGGACAGAGAATCAAGTAGCTGATCATCTGTCCCGAATAGAACCAGTAGCTGGGGCGTCCCTCCCTTCTACTGAGATCTCTGAGACTTTCCCAGATGAGCAACTCTTTGCCATTCAGGAAACTCCATGGTTTGCAGATATTGCAAATTATAAAGCTGTGAGGTTTATACCACAGGAGTACAGCAGAGTGCAAAGAAAGAAATTAATTTCAGATGCCAAGTACTACCTATGGGATGAGCCATATCTCTTTAAGAGATGTGCAGACGGAATGATCCGCAGATGTGTACCCAGAGAAGAAGCACAAAGGATCCTGTGGCATTGCCATGGATCACAGTATGGGGGACATTTTGGAAGTGAGCGAACAGCCACTAAGGTCCTCCAATGTGGCTTCTACTGGCCTACTCTCTATAGAGATGCCCGAGAGTTTGTGCGTAACTGTGACAGCTGCCAAAGAGCTGGCAACTTGCCTCACGGATACGCCATGCCTCAACAAGGGATCTTAGAGATTGAGTTGTTTGATGTATGGGGAATTGACTTTATGGGTCCATTCCCACCATCATACTCAAACACTTACATTCTGGTGGCAGTGGACTATGTATCTAAATGGGTAGAAGCAATTGCTACACCCACCAATGATACTAAAACCGTGCTGAAATTCCTCCAGAAACACATCTTCAGCAGATTTGGTGTTCCCAGAGTCATAATCAGTGATGGGGGTACTCATTTTTGCAATAAATAGCTTTACTCTGCTATGGTCCGATATGGAATTAGCCACAAAGTGGCAACCCCGTATCATCCACAAACAAATGGGCAAGCTGAAGTCTCTAACAGAGAGCTAAAAAGAATCCTAGAACGGACTGTAATAGCCCAAAGAAAGGATTGGGCAAAGAGCTTGGATGATGCTCTGTGGGCATACAGAACAGCATTCAAGACTCCAATAGGAACCTCACCATACCAACTTGTGTATGGCAAGGCCTGTCATCTGCCCGTGGAACTGGAACATAAAGCCTACTGGGCAACCAGATTCCTAAACCTGGATGCTAAGTTAGCTGGTGAAAAGAGATTACTCCAGCTAAATGAGCTAGATGAATTTAGACTCAGTGCCTTTGAAAATGCAAAGATTTATAAGGAAAAGGCAAAGAAGTGGCATGACAAGAAGTTGTCATCCAGAATCTTTGAGCCAGGACAAAAAGTTCTGCTCTTCAACTCTAGGCTCAGATTGTTCCCAGGAAAACTTAAATCCTGCTGGAAGGGTCCGTATTTGATTACAGGAGTATCACCATATGGATATGTTGAGCTTCAGGATAATGATTCTGACAAGAAGTTCATTGTTAATGGACAAAGGATCAAGCATTATCTTGAAAGCAATTTTGAGCAAGAATGCTCAAAACTGAGACTTGAGTGATTCTCAGTGAAGGTCCAGCTAAAGACAATAAAGAAGCGCTTGCTGGGAGGCAACCTAGTGATTAGCAGGGTATCTGTTCTGTTTAATCAAGGTTGATACATATTCTAAAAGGGCAATTATCAAAATTGAAGGAATTCACAGAGTTACAGAAGGATTCAGTGCAAAAAGCAGAGAAAAAGAGCTTGCTGGCAAAAAAACGCCAGTAAGGGGTACTTTGGACGTTAAACGCCAGAATGGGCACCATTCTGGGCGTTTAACGCCAGGTGTGCAGCATCTTGGGCATTTAGCAAAACGCCCAGTGATAAAGGGATTTTTGGCGTTTAACGCCAGCCAGGGTACCTGGCTGGGCGTTAAACGCCCAAAGTGGCCAACAAATGGGCGTTAAACGCCAGAATGGATACCAGTCTGGGCGTTTAACGCCAGAAAGGCAGGGGGAGGAGATTTTGTTTCCCACTTCAAATTTTTTTCAAACTTTCTTGTTTTGATCCATATTTTTCTGCATAAACACATTACAAACTTTCATCATTCACCTTCCAATTTCAAAAATTAAAATCTTCTTCAAATCTATTTCAAATCCTTTCCTAGGCTCTTTCAAAAACTCAATTATCTCCTCAAATTTTTTCCATATCTTCTCAAATCTCCCTCAAATTTTCGAAAATCTCTCCTCCTCTCCTATTTAAACACGTTCGGCCACCCCCCTTTCCCCACACCATTCGAATTTTCTCTCCTCCTCTCTCCCCTCTTTCCTTTCTTTTGCTTGAAGACAAGCAAACCTCTAAGTTTGGTGTGCTTTTCCGTTATCACTAAGCCAAGATTCATCAAGATCATGGCTCCTAAGGGAAAACAAACCAATTTAAGAGGAAAGAAAGAGAATAATCCAAAGAATCTTTGGAATCAAGAGAATTTCTTAACCAAAGAACATGAAGACCATTATCACAAAATAATGGGTCTAAGGTCAGTGATCCCGGAAGTTAAATTCGATCTGAAAGAAGATGAATATCTGGGGATCCAAGAGCAAATTCGAAACAGAGGATGGGAAGTTCTAACCAATCCTGAGATAAAGGTTGTAAGAAATATGGTTCAGGAATTCTACTCAAATCTGTGGCTGACAGATAAGCAGAGAATGACTGGAACTGCTTTCCATACTTACAGAACCATGGTCAGAGGGAAAGTTATCTACTTCCATCTGGACAAAATAAGAGAGGTCTTCAAATTGCCTCAACTGCAAGATGATCCTGAATCCTTTAATAGGAGAATGGTGAGAGCAGATAAGGGGTTGGATCAAGTTCTAGAGGACATTTGCCTCCCTGGAACTAAGTGGATAACCAATTCAAAAGGTGTCCCAAACCAACTCAAGAGGGGAGACCTCAAACCAATTGCAAGAGGCTGGCTAGACTTTATTGGGCATTCCATATTGCCCACTAGCAACCGTTCTGAGGTCACCATTAAGAGAGCAGTGATGATTCATTGCATTATGCTTGGAAAAGAAGTGGAGGTTCATCATCTGATTGCTTGTGAGATCTACACAATTGCAAATAAGAATTCCACTGAAGCCAAACTGGCTTACCCAAGCTTGATCTCCTTGCTCTGTAAAGAGGCTGGGGTGAAGATGGGAGTAGATGAATTCATACCCATTGAACATCCAATCACCAAGAAGTCAATGGAAGGACAAATGCAAGACAACTCTATCAAAAAGAGGGCGCAGGAGTTCCTCCCTGAATTTCCTGAAATTGACTACTGGGCCAGCCTAGAAGCATCTATCACCAAGTTACAAGAAACTATGGAGCAACTTAAGGAAGAACAGCAGAATCAGAACTGCATGCTCTGCAAATTGCTGAAGGAACAAGAGAAGCAGGGGCGTGAACTTCAAGAGTTGAAACGCCAAAAGCTCTCCCCTCAATTTGAGGGAGCATCCACTTTTCAAAATCAAGGTTGTTGAGTCCTAACTCTGTGATAACCTCTATCATTAGGAGCCTATTTAAATTTTTGTTTTCTATTCCTACTAGTCTCATCTTATATCTATTTTTGAGTCTTGTTCTTAATTCATAATTAATAAAATTTAAAGTTTATGTTTTAAAGCTATGAATGTCCTATGAATCCATCACCTCCCTTAAATGAAAAGTGCTTTAATCACAAAAGAACAAGAAGTACAGGATTTCGAATTTATCTTTGAAACTAGTTGAATTAGTTTGATGTGGTGACAATACTTTTTGTTTTCTGAATGAATGCTTGAACAGTGCATATGTATTTTGAATGAGGAAAAAGAGAACTGTTATTGAGGATCTGAAAAATCATCAAATTGATTCTTGAAGCAAGAAAAAGCAGTGATTCAAAAAAAAAGAAGAAAAAGAAAGAAATAAAGTTGTGATCCAAGGCAAAAGAGTGTGCTTAAGAACCCTGGACACCTCTAATTGGGGACTCTAGCAAAGCTGAGTCACAATCTGAAAAGGTTCACCCAATTATGTGTCTGTGGCATGTATGTATCCGGTGGTAATACTGGAAGACAGAGTGCTTTGGGCCACAGCCAAGACTCATAAAGTAGCTATGTTCAAGAATCATAATTCTTAACTAGGAGAATCAATAACACTATCTGAGTTCTGAGTTCCTATGGATGCCAATCATTCTAAACTTCAAAGGATAAAGTGAGATGCCGAAACTGTTCAGAAGCAAAAAGCTACTAGTCCCGCTCATCTAATTGGAGCTAAGTTTCTTTGATATTTTGGAGTCTATAGTATATTCTCTTCTTTTTTATTCTATTTTGATTTTCAGTTGCTTGGGGACAAGCAACAATTTAAGTTTGGTGTTGTGATGAGCAGATAATTTATACGCTTTTTGGCATTGTTTTTAGTATGTTTTTAGTATATTTTAGTTAGTTTTTAGTATACTTTTATTAGTTTTTAGTTAAAATTCACTTTTCTAGACTTTACTATGAGTTTGTGTGTTTTCTATGATTTCAGGTATTTTCTGGTTGAAATTGAGGGTCCTGAGCAAAAATCTGATTCAGAGGCTGAAAAGGACTGCAGATGCTGTTGGATTCTGACCTCCCGGCACTCGAAGTGGATTTTCTGGAGCTACAGAAGCCCAATTGGCAAGCTCTCAATGGCATTGGAAAGCAGACATCCTGGGATTTCTAGCAATGTATAATAGTCCATACTTTGCCCGAGATTTGATGGCCCAAACCGGCGTTGCAAATCAGCTTCAGAATTCCCAGCGTTTAACGCTGGAACTGGCATAAAAATTGGAGTTAAACGCCCAGCGTTTAACGTTGGAACTGGCATAAAAATTGGAGTTAAATGCCCAAACTGGCATAAAAGTTGGCGTTTAACTCCAGAAAAAGTCTCTACACGTGAAAGCTTCAATGCTCAGCCCAAGCACACCCTAAGTGGAGCCAGAAGTGGATTTTTTTGTCATTTACTCATTTCTGTATACCCTAGGTTACTAGTTCACTATTAATAGGATCTTTTGACATTGTATCTGTACCTCATGACACTTTACACGTTTCTCATTATATCTTCTGCGGCATGAGTCTCTAAACCCCATGGTATGGGGTGAGGAGCTCTGCTGTGTCTTGATGGATTAATGCAATTACTACTGTTTTTCATTCAATCATGCTTGCTTCCATTCTAAGATATCAATTGCTCGTAAACCTGATGAATGTGATGATCCGTGACACTCATCATCATTCTCAACTATGAACGTGTGCCTGACAACCACCTCCGTTCTACCTTAGATTGAGTGGATATCTCTTGGATTCCTTAATCAGAATCCTTGTGGTATAAGCTAGAATTGATGGCGGCATTCAAGAGAATCCGGAAGGTCTAAACCTTGTCTGTGGTATTCTAAGTAGGATTCAAGGATTGAATGACTGTGACGAGCTTCAAACTCCTGAGGGTTGGGCGTTAGTGACAGACGCAAAAGAATCACTGGATTCTATTCCAACCCGATTGAGAACCGACAGATGATTAGTCGTGCCGTGACAGGGCGCGTTGAACATTTTCACTGAGAGGATGGGAGGTAGCCATTGACATCGGTGAAACCCTACATACAGCTTGCCATTGAAGGAGTCTTGCGTGCTTGAAGAAGAAGACAGTAGAAAAGCAGAGATTCAGAAGATAGAGCATCTCCAAAACCTCAACCTGTTCTCTATTACTGCAAAACAAGTACTTATTTCTTGTTCTTTTACTTTTTACAATCAATCCTGATAATTATTGATATCCTGACTAAGAGCTACAAGATAACCATAGCTTGCTTCAAGCCAACAATCTCCGTGGGATCGACCCTTACTCACGTAAGGTATTACTTGGACGACCCAGTGCACTTGCTGGTTAGTTGTGCGGAATTGCAAAAGTGTGATTGCAATTTCGTGCACCATCACACAGAGCCTTCTCAAAGTTCATGGTGCCTATGGTACAGGGTATTAAGAATTTACCAGGATCTTGTCTCTTTTGAGGTAAAGTTTGCTGAACCCATGTATCTAGTTCACTAATGAGCAAGGGAGGTTCACCTTCCCAAGTCTCATTACCAAACAACTTGGCATTCAGCTTCATGATGGCTCCTAGATATTGAGCAACTTGCTCTCCAGTTACATCTTCATCCTCTTCAGAGGAAGAATAGTTTTCAGAGCTCATGAATGGTAGAAGGAGGTTTAAAGGAATCTCTATGGTCTTTATATGAGCCTCACATTCCTTTAAGTCCTCAATAGGAAACTCCTTCTTGTCTGGGAGACGTCCCATGAGGTCTTCCTCATTGGGATTCACGTCCTCCCCTTCCTCTCTAGGTTCGGCCATGTTGATTATGTCAATGGCATTGCACTCTCTTTTTGGATTCTCTTCAGTATTGCTTGGGAGAGTACTAGGAGGAGTTTCAGTGATTTTCTTACTCAGCTAGCCCACTTGTGCCTCCAGATTTCTGATGGAGGACCTTGTTTCACTCATGAAACTTAAAGTAGCCTTGGACAGATCAGAGACTATATTTGCTAAGCTAGAAGTGCTCTGCTCAGAATTCTCTGTCTGTTGCTAAGAAGATGATGGAAAAGGCTTGCTATTGCTGAGCCTGTTTCTTCTACCATTTTTAAAGCCTTGTTGAGGCTTTTGTTGATCCTTCCATGAGAAATTCAAATGATTTCTCCATGAGGAATTATAGGTGTTTCCATAAGATTCACCCATGTAATTTACCTTTGTCATTGCAGGGTTCTCAGGATCATAAGCTTCTTCTTCAGAAGATGCCTCTTTAGTACTGTTGGATGCATTTTGCCATCCATTCAGACTTTGAGAAATCATGTTGACTTGCTGAGTCAATATTTTGTTCTGAGCCAATATGGCATTCAGAGCATCAATTTCAAGAACTCCCTTCCTCTGAGGCGTCCCATTATTCACGGAATTCCTCTCAGAAGTGTACATGAACTGGTTATTTGCAACCACGTCAATGAGTTCTTGAGCTTCTGCAGGCATTTTCTTTAGGTGAATGGATTGACGAGCGGATAATTTATACGCTTTTTGGCATTGTTTTTAGGTAGTTTTTAGTAAGTTCAAGCTACTTTTAGGGATGTTTCATTAGTTTTTATGTTAAATTCACATTTCTGGACTTTACTATGAGTTTGTGTGTTTTTTTGTAATTTTAGGTAATTTCTGGCTGAAATTGAGGGACTTGAGCAAAACTCTGAAAAAGGCTGACAAAAGGACTGCTGATGCTGTTGGAATCTGACCTCCCTGCACTTGAAATGGATTTTCTGGAGCTACAGAAGTTCAATTAGCGCGCTCTCAACGGCGTTGGAAAGTAGACATCCAGAGCTTTCCAGCAATATATAATAGTCTATACTTTATTCGGAAATTGACGACGTAAATTGGCGTTGAACGCCAAGTACATGCTGCTGTCTGGAGTTAAACGCCAGAAACACGTCATGATCCGGAGTTGAACGCCCAAAACACGTTATAACTTGGAGTTCAACTCCAAGAAAAGCCTCAGTTCGTGGATAGATCAAGCTCAGCCCAAACATACACCAAGTGGGCCCCAGAAGTGGATTTATGCATCAACTACTTACTCATGTAAACCCTAGTAGCTAGTTTAGTATAAATAAGACTTTTTACTAGTGTATTAATCATCTTTTGATAGTTTAATCTTTGACTGTTCTAGTCTTTGATCATTCGGTGTTTTGATCATTCAGGGGGCTGGCCATTCGGCCATGCCTGAACCTTTTACTTATGTATTTTCAACAGTGGAGTTTCTGCACACCATAGATTAAGGGTGTGGAGCTCTGCTGTACCTCAAGTTTCAATACAATTACTATTACTTTTTATTCAATTCTCTTTTATTCTTATTCCAAGATATACGTTGCACAACACTTTGATGAATGTGATGATCCATGACACTCATCATCATTCTCACCTATGAACGCGCGTGACTGACAACCACTTCCGTTCTACTCTAGGCCGGGCGCATATCTCTTAGATTCCCCAACAGAATCTTCGTGGTATAAGCTAGATAGATGGCGGCATTCATGGGGATCCGAAAAGTCTAACCTTGTCTGTGGTATTCCGAGTAGGATTCTGGGAATCTGGAAAGTCTAACCTTGTCTGTGGTATTCCGAGTAAGATTCCGGTATTGAATGACTGTGACGAGCTTCAAACTCCTGAAGGCTGGGCGTGATGACAAACGCAAAAGAATCAATGGATTCTACTCCAACTTGATTGAGAACCGACAGATGATTAGCCGTGCTATGACAGAGCATTTGGACCATTTTCACTGAGAGGATGGGATGTAGCTATCAACAAGGGTGATGCCTCCAGACGATTAGCCGTGCAATGACAGCGCATTGGACCATTTTCCCGAGAGGATTGAAAGTAGCCATTGATGATGGTGATGCCCTACATACAGCTTGCCATGGAAAGGAGTAAGAAGGATTGGATGAATGCAACAGGAAAGTAGAGATTCGAAAGGATTCTAGCATCTCCACACGCCTATCTGAAATTCCCACTATTGATTTACATAAGTTTTTCTATCCCTTTTTATTTTCTATTTATTATTAATTTTTGAAACCCATAACCATTTAATCTGTCTAACTGAGATTTACAAGGTGACCATAGCTTGCTTCATACCAACAATCTCTGTGGGATCGACCCTTACTCACGTAAGGTTTATTACTTGGACGACCCAGTACACTTGCTGGTTAGTTGAATGAGATTGTGAAAAGAAAGTGCTGAGTTAATGTTTTTATGCACATGCCAAAGAGCCATTAGTGTTGATCACAATTTCGTCCACCAAGTTTTTGGCGCCGTTGCCGGGGATTGTTCGAGTATGGACAACTGACGGTTCATCTTGTTGCTCAGATTAGGTAATTTTCTTTTCAAAAATTTTTCAAAAATCTTTTTCAAAATTTTTCTTTTCTTTTTCGTTTTTCCAAACTTTATTTTCGAAAAAAATTAATAAAAATCCAAAAAAAAATTAATAAAATCATAAAAATCAAAAATATTTTGTGTTTCTTGTTTGAGTCTTGAGTCAATTTTTAAGTTTGGTGTCAATTGCATTATTTAAAAATTTTTCTTGCATTTTTCGAAAATTCCATGCATTCATAGTGTTCTTCATGATCTTCAAGTTGTTCTTGGTAAGTCTTCTTGTTTGATCTTGATGATTTCTTGTTTTGTGTTGTTTCTTGTTTTTCATATGCATTTTTCGTTTGTTAGAGTCCATGCATTAAAGATTTTTAAGTTTTGTGTCTTGCATGTTTTCTTTGCATTAAAAATTTTTCAAAAATATATTCTTGATGTTCATCATGATCTTCAAAGTGTTCTTGGTGTTCATCTTGACATTCATAGCATTCTTGCATGCATTCATTGTTTTGATCTAAAAATTTCATGCATTGAGTATTTTTGTTGTTTTTCTCTCTCATCTTTAAAAATTCAAAAATCAAAAAAATATCTTTTCCTTATTTCCCTCCAAATTTTCGAAATTTTGGGTTGACTTGGTCAAAAATTTTTAAAAAAATTAGTTGTTTCTTACAAGTCAAGTCAATATTTCAATTTTAAAAATCTTATCTTTTCAAAATCTTTTTCAAAAATTATATCTGTTTTTTCATTTTTTTTATTTTTCGAAAATTTCAAAAGTCTTTTTCAAAATATTTTCAAAATCTTTTTCTTATCTTTACATTAAATTTTCAAAAATTAGCTAACAATTAATGTGATTGGTTCAAAAATTTGAAGTTTGTTACTTTCTTTTTAAGAAAGGTTCAATCTTTAAGTTCTAGAATCTTATCTTGTAGTTTCTTGTTAGTGAAGTAAGTAATTTTAAATTTAAAAATTAAATCTTTTTATCTTTTATCTTATCTCTTTCAAAAATTTTATCTTTTTCAAAATTTGATTTCAAAATATCTTATCTAACCTCTTATCTTCTTATCTTTTCAAATTTGATTTTAATATCTTTTTCAACTAACTCTTTGACTTTTTGTTTGTTTCTTATCTTTTTCAAAACAACCTAACTACTTTCCCTCTCTAATTTTCGAAAATATCTCATCTCTTTTTCAAAAATTCGTTTTGTTTTAAATTTTAATTTTAATCTTATCTTATTCCTAATTTTCGAAAATTACTAAACCTTTTTTTTTAAATTATTTTCGAATTTTCTATCTCTTCTCTCTTATTCTATTTAATTATTACTAACACTTCTCTTCACCTCTCTTCACCTAAATATCCGAACCCACTCTTCTTCACTCTTCTCCCCTTTCTTCTTCTACTAACATAAAGGAATCTCTATACTGTGACATAGAGGATTCCTCTTTCTTTTCTTGTTTTCTTCTCTTTCATATGAGCAGGAACAAGGATAAAGGCACTCTTGTTGAAATTGATCCAGAACCTGAAAGGACTCTGAAGAGAAAATTAAGAGAAGCTAAGTTACAACAATATAAAGGTAACCTTTCAGAAATATTAGAGCAAGAGAAGGAGATGGCAGCCAAAAATAATAATAATGCAAGGAGAATGCTTGGTGACTTCACAAAGCCAACGTCTAAACTTGATGGAAGAAGCATCTCCATTCCTGCCATTGGAGCCAATAACTTTGAGCTGAAACCTAGCTAGTTGCCTTAATGCAACAAAACTGCAAGTTTTATGGACTTCCATCTGAAGATCCTTATTAGTTTTTAACTGAGTTCTTGCATATCTGTGAGACTGTAAAGACGAATGGAGTTGATCCTGAAGTCTACAGACTCATGCTTTCCCCTTTTGCTGTAAGAGACAGAGCTAGAATATGGTTGGATTCACAACCCAAGGATAGCCTGGACTCCTGGGATAAGCTGGTCACTGCCTTCTTAGATAAATTCTTTCCTCCTCAAAAGCTGAGCAAGCTAAGAGTGGATGTTCAAACCTTCAAACAAAAAGATGGTGAATCCCTCTATGAAGCTTGGGAAAGATACAAGCAGCTGACCAAAAGATGTCCATCTGACATGTTTTCAGAATGGACCATATTAGATATATTCTATTATGGCCTATCTGAATTTTTGAAAATGTCATTGGACCATTCTGCAGGTGGATCTATTCACCTAAAGAAAACGCCTGAAGAGGCTCAAGAACTCATTGATATGGTTGCAAACAACCAATTCATGTACACTTCTGAGAGGAATTCCGTGAATAATGGGATGCCTCAGAGGAAGGGAGTTCTTGAAATTGATGCTCTGAATGCCATATTGGCTCAGAACAAAGTGTTGACTCAGCAAGTCAACATGATCTCTCAAAGTCTGAATGGATGGCAAAATGCATCCAACAGTACTAAAGAGGCAGCTTCTGAAGAAGCTTATGATCCTGAGAACCCTGCCATGGCAGAGGTTAATTACATGGGTGAACCTTATGGAAACACCTATAACTCGTCATGGAAAAATCATCCAAATTTCTCATGGAAGGATCAACAAAAGCCTCAACAAGGCTTTAACAATGGTGGACGCAATAGGCTGTGCAATAGCAAGCCTTTTCCATCATCTTCTCAGCAACAGACAGAGAATTCTGAACAAAACACTTCTAATTTAGCCAACCTAGTCTCTGATCTGTCAAAGGCCACATTCAGTTTCATGAGTGAAACAAGATCCTCAATCAGAAATCTAGAAGCACAAGTGGGCCAGCTGAGTAAGAAAGTCAGTAAAACTCCTCCCAGTATTCTCCCAAGCAATACAGAAGAGAATCCAAAAGGAGATTGCAAGGCCATTGATGTAATCAATATGGCCGAATGCACAAGGGAGGAGGAGGACAAAAATCCTAGTGAGGAATACCTCCTGGGACGTCCCTCAAGCAAGAAGGAGTTTCCTATTAAGGATCCAAGGGAATCTGAGGCTCATATAGAGACCATAGAGATTCCATTAAATCTCCTTCTGCCATTCATGAGCTCTGAAGACTATTCTTCCTCAGAAGAGGATGAAGATGTAACTGGAGAGCAAGTTGCTCAATACTTAGGAGCTATCATGAAGCTGAATGCCAAGTTGTTTGGTAATGAGATTTGGGAAAGTGAACCTCCCTTGCTCATTAGTGAACTAGATACCTGGATTCAGCAAACTCTACCTCAAAAGAAACAAGATCCTGGCAAGTTCTTAATACCTTGTACCATAGGCACCATGACCTTTGAAAAGGCACTATGTGATATGGGGTCAGGGATAAATCTTATGCCACTCTCTGTAATGGAGAAGCTGGGGATCATTGAGGTACAGCCTGCCTTGTTCTCATTACAATTGGTAGACAAGTCATTGAGACAAGCTTATGGAATAGTGGAGGACGTGTTAGTAAAGGTTGAAGGCCTTTACATCCCTGCTGATTTCATAATCTTAGACACTAGGAAGGAAGAGGATGAATGCATTATCCTTGGAAGACCTTTCCTAGCCACAGCAGGAGTTGTGATAGATGTCAACAGAGGTGAATTAGTCCTTCAATTGAATGGGGACTACCTTGTGTTTAAGGCACATGGCCATCCCTCTGTGACAAAAGAGAGTAAGCATGAAGAGCTTCTCTCAGTTCAGAGTCAAGAAGAGCCCCCACAGTCAAACTCTAAGTTTGGTGTTGGGAGGCCACAACCAAACTCTAAGTTTGGTGTTAAGACCCCATATCCAAACTCTAAGTTTGGTGTTGGGACTATACAACATTGACCTGATCACCTTTGTGGCTCCATGAGAGCCACTGTCAAGCTATTGACATTAAAGAAACGCTTGTTGGGAGGCAACCCAATTTTATTTATCTAATTTTTATTTTATTTTATTTTATTGTTATTTTGTGTCTTATTAGGTACATGATCATGTGGAGTCACGAAAAAAATATAAAAATTAAAAACAGAATCAAAAACAGCAGAAGAAAAATCACACCCTGGAGGAAGCACAGGCTGGCGTTCAACGCCAGTAAGGTGCATCTGGCTGGCGTTCAACGCCAGAACAGAGCATGAAACTGGCGCTGAACGCCAGGAATGTGCCTAGAGGAAAAGCTGGCGCTGAATGCCAGTAACAAGCATGAAACTGGCGTTCAACGCCAGAAACATGCTTTACATGGGCATTGAACGCCCAGAACGTGCACCACTCGGCGTTTAAACGCCAGAACGGTGTGCAAAGGCATTTTACATGCCTCTTTGGTGCAGGGATGGAATTCCTTGACACCTCAGGATCTGTGGACCCCACAGGATCACCTCAGGATCTGTGGACCCCACAGGATCCCCACCTAACATATTCCCACCTTACCTCCTAATCCTATTTTTCTCTTCCCCATGTCACACTTCCCAAAAACCCTTCACCAATCACCTCAATCTCTCTTCCCAATCACCTATTCACCACTCACATTCATCCATTCTCTCCCATAAACCCCACCTATCTTCAAAATTCAAAAATCTTTCCCACCCAAACCCACCCTAAAATGGCCGAACCTACCCTCTCCCCTCTCCCTATATATACCCTTCCTTTCTACTTCATTTTCACACAACACAACCCCCTCTTCTTCACCTTGGCTGAACCTACATTTCCCCTTCTCCTCCATATTCTCTTCTTCTTCTTCTTCTCTTCTTTCTTCTATTGCTCGAGGACGAGCAATATTTTAAGTTTAGTGTGGTCAAAGCACAATCTTTTTTGTTTTCCACTACCATCAATGGCACCTAAGGCCGAAGAATCCTCTAGAAAAGGAAAAGAGAAGACAAAAGCTTCCACCTCTGAGTCATGGAAGATGGAAAGATTCATCTCCAAGAGCCATCAAGACCACTTCTATGATGTTGTGGCAAAGAAGAAGGTGATCCCTGAGGTCCCTTTCAAGCTCAAGAAAAATGAGTATCCGAAAATCCGACATGAGATCCGAAGAAGAGGTTGGGAAGTCCTAACCAACCCCATGCAACAAGTCGGAATCTTAATGGTTCAAGAGTTCTATGCCAATGCATGTATCACTAGGAACCATGATCAAAGTATGAACCCGAGTCTAAAGAATTATCTCACAACGGTTCGGGGGAAATACTTAGATTTTAGTCCGGAAAATGTGAGGTTGGCGTTCCACTTGCCCATGATGCAAGGAGATGTACGCCCCTACACTAGAAGGGTCAACTTTAATCAAAGGTTGGACCAAGTCCTTACGGACATATGTGTGGAAGGAGCTCAATGGAAGAGAGACTCCAAAGGCAAGCCAGTTCAACTAAGAAGACTGGATCTCAAGCCTGTGGCTAGAGGATGGTTGGAGTTCATTCAACGCTCCATCATTCCCACTAGCAACCGATCTGAAGTTACTGTGGATCGGGCCATCATGATTCATAGCATCATGATTGGAGAGGAAGTAGAAGTTCATGAAGTCATCTCCAATGAATTCTACAAAATAGCCGAAAAGCCCTCCACCATGGCAAGGCTAGCTTTTCCTCACCTTATTTGCCATCTATGTTACTCAGCTGGAGTTATCATAGAAGGAGACATCTCCATTGAAGAGAAAAAGCCCATCACCAAGAAGAGGATGGAGCAAGCAAGAGAGACCCTTCATAGTTCTCAAGAGATGCATGAGGAAGCTCATCATCAAGAAATCCCTGAGATGCCTCAAGGGATGCACTTTCCTCCCAACAACTATTGGGAACAACTCAACACTTCCTTAGAAGATTTGAGCCACAATGTGGAACAATTAAGGGTGGAACATCATGAGCTCCATCATTCTCCATGAAATAAGAGAAGATCAAAGAGCAATGAGGGAGGAGCAACAAAGGCAAGGAAGGGACATAGAAGAGCTTAAGGACATTGTCGGTCCTTCAAGAAGAAGACGCCACTAAGGTGGATTCATTCCTTGTTCTTATCTCTTTCTGCTTTTCATTTTTTATGTTGTGTTTATCTATGTTTTGTGTCTCTACTTCATGATCATTAGTATGCAGTAACTATGTCTTAAGGCTATGAATAAATTCCATTAATCCTTCAACTCTCTTAAATGAAAAATGTTTTAATTCAAAAGAACAAGAAGTACATGAATTTCAAATTTATCCTTGAATTTAGTTTAATTATATTGATGTGGTGACAATACTTTTTGTTTTCTGAATGAATGATTGAACAGTGCATATGTCTTTTGATATTGTTGTCTATGAATGTTAAAACTGTTGGCTCTTGAAAGAATGATGAACAAAGAGAAATGTTATTGATGATATGAAAAATCATAAAATTGATTCTTGAAGCAAGAAAAAGCAGTGAAAAAGTAAAAGGTTGAAAAAAAAAAGGCGAAAAAAATAGAAAGAAAAAGAAAAAGCAAGCAGAAAAAGCCAATAGCCCTTAAAACCAAAAGGCAAGGGTAAAAAGGATCCAAGGCTTTGAGCATCAATGGCTAGGAGGGCCCAAGGAAATAAAATCCAGGCCTAAGCGGCTAAATCAAGCTGTCCCTAACCATGTGCTTGTGTCATGAAGGTCCAAGTGAAAAGCTTGAGATTGAGTGGTTAAAGTCGTGATCCAAAGCAAAAAGAGTATGCTTAAGAGCTCTAGACACCTCTAACTGGGGACTCTAGCAAAGCTGAGTCACAATCTGAAAAGGTTCACCCAGTCATGTGTCTGTGGCATTTATGTATCCGGTGGTAATACTGGAAAACAAAGTGCTTAGGGCCACGGCCAAGACTCATAAGTAGCTGTGTTCAAGAATCAACATACTTAACTAGGAAATTCAATAACACTATCCGAAATTCTATGTTCCTAGAGAAGCCAATCATTCTAAACTTCAAAGGAAAAAGTGAGATGCCAAAACTGTTCAGAAGCAAAAAGCTACAAGTCCCGCTCATCTAATTAGAATTAATATTCATTGATATTTTGAAATTTATAGTATATTCTCTTCTTTTTATCCTAATTGATTTTCAGTTGCTTGGGGACAAGCAACAATTTAAGTTTGTTGTTGTGATGAGCGGATAATTTATACGCTTTTTGGCATTGTTTTTAGGTAGTTTTTAGTAAGTTCAAGCTACTTTTAGGGATGTTTTCATTAGTTTTTATGTTAAATTCACATTTCTGGACTTTACTATGAGTTTGTGTGTTTTTCTATAATTTCAGGTAATTTTTGGCTGAAATTGAGGGACTTGAGCAAAACTCTGAAAAAGGCTGACAAAAGGACTGCTGATGCTATTGGAATCTGACCTCCCTGCACTCGAAATGAATTTTCTGGAGCTACAGAACTCCGATTGGCGCGCTCTCAACGGCGTTGGAAAGTAGACATCCAGAGCTTTCCAGCAATATATAATAGTTCATACTTTATTCGGAAATTGACGACGTAAATTGGCATTGAACGCCAAGTACATGCTGCTGTCTGGAGTTAAACGCCAGAAACACGTCATGATCCGGAGTTGAACGCCCAAAATACGTTATAACTTGGAGTTCAACTCCATGAAAAGCCTCAGCTCGTGGATTGATCAAGCTCAGCCCAAACATACACCAAGTGGGCCCCGGAAGTGGATTTATGCATCAATTACTTACTCATGTAAACCCTAGTAGCTAGTTTAGTATAAATAAGACTTTTTACTAGTGTATTAGTAATCTTTTGATAGTTTAATCTTTGACTGTTCTAGTCTTTGATCATTCGGTCTTTTGATCATTCAGGGGGCTGGCCATTCGGCCATGCCTGAACCTTTTACTTATGTATTTTCAACAGTGGAGTTTCTGCACACCATAAATTAAGGGTGTGGAGCTCTGCTGTACCTCAAGTTTCAATACAATTACTATTACTTTTTATTCAATTCTCTTTTATTCTTATTCCAAGATATACGTTGCACAACACTTTGATGAATGTGATGATCCGTGACACTCATCATCATTCTCACCTATGAACGCGCATGACTGACAACCACTTCCGTTCTACTCTAGGCCGGGCGCATATCTCTTAGATTCTCCAACAGAATCTTCGTGGTATAAGCTAGATAGATGGCGGCATTCATGGGGATCCGGAAAGTCTAACCTTGTCTGTGGTATTCCGAGTAGGATTCCGGGAATCTGGAAAGTCTAACCTTGTCTGTGGTATTCTGAGTAAGATTCCGATATTGAATGACTGTGACGAGCTTCAAACTCCTGAAGGCTGGGCGTGATGACAAACGCAAAAGAATCAATGGATTCTACTCCAACCTGATTGAGAACCGACAGATGATTAGCCGTGCTGTGACAGAGCATTTGGACCATTTTCACTGAGAGGATGGGATGTAGCTATCAACAAGGGTGATGCCTCCAGACGATTAGCCGTGCGGTGACAGCGCATAGGACCATTTTCCTGAGAGGTTTGAAAGTAGCCATTGATGATGGTGATACCCTACATACAGCTTGCCATGGAAAGGAGTAAGAAGGATTGGATGAAAGCAATAGGAAAGTAGAGATTCGAAAGGATTCTAGCATCTCCACACGCCTATCTGAAATTCCCACTATTGATTTACATAAGTATTTTTATCCCTTTTTATTTTCTATTTATTATTAATTTTCGAAACCCATAACCATTTAATCTGCCTAACTGAGATTTACAAGGTGACCATAGCTTGCTTCATACCAACAATCTCTGTGGGATCGACCCTTACTCACGTAAGGTTTATTACTTGGACGACCCAGTACACTTGCTGGTTAGTTGAATGAGATTGTGAAAAGAAAGTGCTGAGTTAATGTTTTTATGCACATGCCAAAGAGCCATTAGTGTTGATCACAATTTCGTCCACCATGGATCCACCTACAAAATGGTCCAGTGACATTTTAGAGAACTCAGATAGACGATAATAGAATATATCCAGAATGGTCCACTCTGAAAGCATGTCAGAAGGACACCTTTTGGTCATCTGCTTGTATCTTTCCCAAGCTTCATAGAGGGATTCACCATCTTTTTGTTTGAAGGTCTGAACATCCACTCTAAGCTTGCTCAACTTTTGAGGAGGAAAGAACTTAGCAAAGAAGGCCGTGACCAGCTTATCCCAAGAGTCCAGGCTATCTTTAGATTGTGAATCCAACCATGTTCTAGCTTTGTCTCTTACAGCAAAAGGGAAAAGCATGAGCCTGTAGACTTCAGGATCTACTCCATTAGTCTTAACAATTTCACAAATCTGTAGGAATTCAGTTAAAAACTGATAGGGATCTTCTGATGGAAGTCCATGGAACTTGCAGTTCTGTTGCATTAGAGCAACTAGTTGAGGCTTCAGCTCAAAATTGTTTGCTCCAATGGCAGGGATTGAGATGCTTCTTCCATCAAACTTGGAAGTAGGTGTAGTATAGTCACAAGCATCCTCCTTGCATTATTGTTGTTGGGTTCGGCTGCCATATCCTTTTCTTGTTCGAAAATTTCAATAAGGTTGTCTCTGGATTATTGTATTTTAGCTTCTCTCAGTTTCCTCTTCAGAGTCCTTTCAGGTTCAGGATTAGCTTCAACAAGAATGCCTTTTTCGTTGTTCCTGCTCATGAAAAAGAAGAGAACAGAAAAGGAAGATGAATCCTCTATGTCACAGTATAGAGATTCCTTTATGTTAGTAGAAGAAGAAAGGAATAGAAGAAGGAAAAGAGTTAATAATCCAAACACAAGGGGGAAGATAGGTTCAAATTCTTGAGATGAAGAAAAGAGTGTTAGTAATTAAATAATTAAATAGAAGAAGAAGAGAGAGAGAAGTTTTTGAAAAAATTAATTTTGAAAAAAGGAAGAAATAAAATTAAAATTAAAATTTGAAACAATTAGTTAATTAAAAGAATTTTGAAAAAGAGGGAGGTAATTTTCGAAAATTAGAGAGAGGAAAGTAGTTAGGTGGTTTTGAAAAAGATAAGAAACAAACAAAAAGTTAATTAATTAGTTGAAAAAGATTTAAAAATCAATTTTAAAAAGATAAGAAGTTAGAAAAGATATTTTGAAATTGATTTTGAAAAAGATATGATTTGAAAAAAAAAAGATATTTTTAGAAGATATGATTGAAAATGATATTTTGAAAAAGATTTAATTTCAAAATTTAAAATTGATTACTTGACTAACAAGAAACTAAAAGATATGATTCTAGAATTTAAAGATTGAACCTTTCTTAACAAGAAAGTAACAAACTTCAAATTTTTGAATCAATCACATTAATTTTTAGTAAAGTTTTCGAAATTTTGAAATAAAGATAAGAAAAAGATTTTGAAAATAAATTTTAAAGATTTTCGAAAATAAAAAATGAAAAAGATTTGACTTTTAAAAAAGATTTTGAAAAGATAGGATTTTAAAAATTGAAAATTTGACTTGACTTATAAGCAATAGCTAAGTTTTTAAAAATTTTTGACTAAGTCAACTCAAATTTTTGAAAATTATGAATAAAATAAGGAAAAGATATTTTTTTTTGAATTTTGAATTTTTAATGATGAGAGAAAAAAACATAAAAATGACTTACAACATGAAAATTATGAATCAAAACATATGATGCATGCAAGGACACTATGAATGTCAAGATGAAAACCAAGAACACTTTGAATGTCAAGATGAACATCAAGACTTATTTTTGAAAAATTTTTAAGAAAAGAAAAACATGCAAGACACCAAACTTAGAAATTTTTAATGTTTAGACACTATGGATTAAAAAATGCATATGAAAAACAACAAAAAGCACAAAACAAGAAAATATCAAGATCAAACAAGAAGACTTACCAAGAACAACTTGAAGATCATGAAGAACACATGCATGAATTTTCGAAAATTGCATGAAAAAGGGAAACATGCAATTGACACCAAACTTAAAACATGACACAAGACTCAAACAAGAAACACAAAATATTTTTGGTTTTTATGATTTTATTAATTTTTTTTGTATTTTATTTTATTTTTTTTCGAAAACATATAGGAAAAATAAAATAAGAAATTCAAAATTTTTAATAAGAATTCCAAGAATCTTCGCAATGTTAGTCTAAAGCTTCGGTCCAGGAATTAGACATGGCTTAATAGCCAGCCAAGCTTTTTGTGAAAGCTTCTATCCAAAACACTAGACATGGCCAATGGCCAGCCAAGCTTTAGCATACAAATCAGACATACAACAGCTGATACTTCATCCAACTTCATATACTGATAAGGGGAAGCCTCAATCCAATTGAGTTAGACATGGCTTTACAGCCAGCCAAGCTTCAACATGCTTCATGAAACACTAGAAATCATTCTTAAAAATTTAGAATAATTTTTCGAAAACAGAAGTAAAAAAATTTTTGAAAGATTTTTGAAAAATTTTTGAAAAAAAAAAAAAAATAAAATTACCTAATCTGAGTAACAAGATGAACCGTCAGTTGTCCAAACTCGAACAATCCCCGGCAACGGCGCCAAAAACTTGGTGCACGAAATTGTGATCATCAACAATGGTGCCAAAAACTTGGTAGCGCTCTCAAACGTGAATCACACTTTGTCATAACTCTGCACAACTAACCAGTAAGTGCACTGGGTCGTCCAAGTAATAAACCTTACGTGAGTAAGGGTCGATCCCACGGAGATTGTTGGTATGAAGCAAGCTATGGTCATCTTGTAAATCTCAGTTAGGCGGATTCAAATAGTTATAAAGGTTTTGAAATTAATAATATATAAAGCATAAAATAAAATAGAGATACTTATGTAATTCAATGGTGAAAATTTCAGATAAGTGCATAGAGATGCTTGTTCCTGTTGAATATCTGCTTTTCTACTGCTTTCATCCAATTCTTCATACTCTTTTCCATGGCAAGCTGTATGTAGGGCATCACCGTTGTCAATGGCTACTTCCCATCCTCTTAGTGAAACAGGTCCAAATGCTCTTATCACAGCACGGCTAATCTTCTGTCGGTTCTCGATCATGTCGGAATAGAATCCATTGATTCTTTTGTGTTTGTCATCACGCCCAACAATCGCGAGTTTGAAGCTCGTCACAGCCATTCAATCCCTGAATCCTACTCGGAACACCACAGACAAGGTTTAGACTTTCCGGAGTGGCTGCCAAAGGGTTCTAGCTTATACCACGAGGATTTTGATTAAGGAATCTAAGAGATACTCGCTCGTTCTAAGGTAGAACAGAAGTGGTTGTCAGTCACACATTCATAGGTGAGAATGATGATGAGTGTCATGGATCATCACATCCATCAGGTTGAAGTGCAACGAATATCTTAGAACAAGAATAAGCTGAATTGAATAGAAAATAGTAGAAATTGTATTAAAACTCGAGGTACAGCAGAGCTCCACACCCTTAATCTATGGTGTGTAAAAACACCACTGTTGAAAATACATAAGTGATCAAAGTTCAGGTATGGCCGAATGGCCAGCCCCCAAAGTCTAAGAACTAAACGTCCAAAGATGGATGCTAAGATAAAAGACGAAAACCAAGATGTCTAATACAATAGTAAAATGTCCTATTTATACTAGACTAGCTACTAGGGTTTACAGAAATAAGTAATTGATGCAGAAATCCACTTCCGGGGACCACTTGGTGTGTGCTTGGGCTGAGCTTGAGCTTTACACGTGCAGCGGCTTCTTTTGGAGTTAAACGCCAAGTTGTAACGTGTTTTTGGCATTTAACTCTGGTTTGTGACGTGTTTCTGGCGTTTGACTCCAGAATGCAGCATGGGACTGGAGTTGAACGCCATTGTGCGTCATCTAATCTCGAACAAAGTATGGACAATTATATATTGATGGAAAGCTCTAGATGTCTAATTTCCAACGCCGTTGAGAGCGTGCCATTTAGAGTTCTGTAGCTCTAGAAAATCCATTTTGAGTGGAGGGAGGTCAGAATCCAACAACATCAGCAGTCCTTTTTCGGCCTGAATCAGATTTTTGCTCAGGTCCCTCAATTTCAGCCAGAAAATTCCTGAAATCGTAGAAAAACACACAAACTCATAGTAAAGTCCAGAAATTTGAATTTAGCATAAAAACTAATAAAAACATCCCTAAAAGTAGCTACATCCTACTAAAAACTACCTAAAAACAATGTCAAAAAGCATATAAATTATCCGCTCAATAGTTAGCCTCTGAGGATGCTGAAGTGATTGTCATCGATTCACCAGTCTCATCTGAGGGTGAATTTGAACCGCCATTTGAGGAAGAAACAAGCTCCTCTACTACTGATTTGGTTGACTCACGTGCAGGTAACATGGCAGCACCTAGGAGAGTTACTATCAAGAAAGCTGGAGCCCCAGATTTTACACTACAACTGTATCAAGCGCATCACCCAGCGGTGGCTACAAATTTCGAACTAAAGACTACGCTACTCAACTTGATGCCCAAGTTTCATGGCTTACCTACTCAAGAGCCTATCAAGCACCTTAGGGATTTCCAGACAGCCTGTTTTACTATTAAGCGTGAGGGTACAGATGAAACTTCTATTCTGTTAAAAGCCTTCCCGTTCTCTCTTGAGGGAAAGGCGAGAGAGTGGTACTACACTCAACTTGGAGTGACTGTTGCTAACTGGGATACGCTTAGAAGAGAATTTCTGGAAAAATACTTTCCAGTTGAAGTTACTGATAGATTGAGGAAAGAAATTTCCATGATTATTCAAGGCGAATCCGAGACTCTCTATGAATATTGGGAGCGCTTCAACAATCTTCTGGAAGCATGTCCCCACCACATGATTGATAAGTTGGTGTTGCTTGGCTACTTCACACAGGGCATGAAGTCTCAAGATAAGACCACATTGGAAGGTGCTAGCAATGGGTCTATGAAAAAGTACAAGACCACTGATGAAGCATGGCAATTGATCAGCGACTTAGCTGAATCCACTAGGAATCACAGGCAGAGGCAAAGCCACTCAAAAGCTATTGCAGAGGTATCCTCTAACAGAGAGACTACTGCTCTAACTCAGAGTATATATGAAACAACCAACTTACTGAAGCAAATGCAGTTTAGTCAACAACAAGCTCAGCATGCTCAGCCTTCTCCACCACAACAAAGCCAACAGTTGGTTCCACAAAGAGTATGCAGGATCTGTGCTGATTATAGTCATTATACTGATGAATGTCCATAGCTCTAATAGGAAGACAACACTATGGCAGCCACTCATAACTTCTATGACCACCCAAATTAAGGATACAATCAAGGTGGCGGCTACAACCATGGATGGCAGGACAATTCCAACCAAGGTTGGAGAGATAATTCTAACCATGGTTGGAGGAACAATCATAACAGAGGAGGCATAGATAACAATGGAAACCAGAGGTGGAATAACAATAACAACATCAGACAGTAGAATCAGAATCAAGCCTACAGAGTACCTCATCTAAGGCAGCCCCAAGCATCTCAGCAGACCCCTCAGATCTATCCTTCTTCATCTTCTAATGATGAGTTACTACAATCTATTGATCAAAGACAATAGGCCATGGAAAACAACCTTGCTTCTACTCTAAAGGGTCTGAACTTTACCTTGCAATCTCTTGTCTCACAGATTGGATCACTAAATAACTCCAACAACCATCCTTTGAGCTCCAGTGGAATCCCCTCTCAACCATTACCCAACCCCAAGGGTGGCATCAATGCCATCACCTTGAGGTCCAAAACCACATTACAGGAGAGGAACCATGAAGAGCCAAGCCCACCAGAACACACTCCAGCTGAAAATGTAGTGGAAGTGGAAGATGTTGAAGCAGAAGAGGACGTACAAGACATAGTTGAAGAAGAGGAAGCTCAACTACAGAATGAAGCACCAAAGGATGCTGAAGCCGCAGATAACGCCCGTCCTATCCCCTTTCCACAACTCGCAGGGAAGCCCAGGAAGCAGATGGAACTTGATCCCAAAATGGTAGAAATATTCAAAAAGGTTGAGGTAACTGTTTCCCTTTTTGATGTTATTCAACAAGTACCTAAATATGCGAAGTTTCTAAAGGATTTATGTATACATAAAGATAAAATTAATAAATTAGAAACTATTCCTTTAGGTAGTTCTATCTCTGCTTTAATGGGAGGTATACCTGAAAAGTGTAGTGATCCAGGTCCATGTATGGTTAACTGTACCATTGGAGGTGTGATAATTTCTGACTGCATGTGTGATTTAGGAGCATGTGTTAGTATAATGCCTTTGTCTATATATGATACCTTGAGGCTCCCTCCCTTAAAAAGGTCGGCAGCTCGTTTTGTGTTAGCAGATAAAAGCATTATTATAGTTGTTAGAATTGCTGAAGATGTATTAGTGAGCATTAAGGGTCTTACATTTTCCATTGACTTCTATATCCTGGAAATGCCCCCTAATGACTCACGGAGGCTATCATCAATCCTGCTTGGAAGACCATTCTTGAAGACTTCAAAGTTCAAGCTGGATGTAGTTTCAGGAACTTACTCTTTTGAGATAGATGGCAGAATAGTAAAGTTCAGTTTAAATGAAGCTATGAACACCCTCCGGAAGATCATTCTATCTCCCAGTGTGATATCATTGATGAAACTGTAGCTGAAGTTCACCAGAAAGAATTAGAAGAAAAGTACATAGGGCAAGGACCAAGTGTGGGGACACTTTCTGAAGACATTCCTCCTTCAATACCACAGGCACCTTCAACAAGTCAGCTGCTCCATCAAATACTGGAGAGGTTGGACCGGCAAGAACAGAAAGTGAAGCTACGAGAGTGCTGCAACCAGCGCCGATTCAAATACCTCAAGGAGCTACTCACAGGAAACCATAGACCTGACAAAGACCCAGACACTCTGAACTCCACTTCATTTACCAGCACAGGGAGCCATGACGGTCCCAACTGTGGAGATACTGCTACCAGCCCCCCTTTGTTCCTGATAGATGGCACCGAGGACGGTGCAAAGCCTTAAGTGTGGAAAGGTCGGTCAGTACCTGACTTCCGGAGGTAATTTCTCTTCTCTAATATCAATAAAATAGGATATTTAGTTAGTTTTTCTTTTGTAGAATAGGATAGATTGCATAGTAATAGGTTAATTGTATGCATGTTCTACTTGATTGAAAAGATAATAAGTTTCTTCTAAGACCTTATTTTTTGAAAATTTTCACTAATTTAAATCAAAACTTAGATGTTAAACTTGTTTGAAGATTGTAAATTGGAACATGGTTTTTGAGCTAAAGAACACACAACCTGTGAGACTTTGAGCCTAAATACATGGTTACATTATTTAACCATAAATATTTTATTCTTGTGTGTTTACTTCTCTATGATTGTAATTTGTATTTTGTTTTATCCTATATGTCCAATATTTAATATATTTATATGCTTGCATATGATTGAGGCCATTATTTGTTTTAACTCACTTATCCCAAATAAGCATACCCTTTCATTTACCTTTGTTAGCCACTTTGAGCCTCTTAATTCCATTTGTTCTATATTTTGCCACATTACTAGACTTAAGTGGAAAAATAATTAAACATCCCAATTGAATCTTTGGTTAGCTTAAGATAAAAATTGTGTGTTAATTGAGTATGGGAAGTTTGCGGGAACAAGGGTTGATAAGGGAATGTGTCATGATAAAATAATGGGAATTTGGGTACCTACTCATGTGAAACTATAAAAATTAAAAAAATATTTTCATGTGCATTGATAAGCTTTGTTTATTTTCATGTTCAAAAAAATTATAATATTCAATTATTAAGTAAATAAATAAGGGAAAAAATTACCCCAATGCCAAGTCAATCAATGCATATGTGATACAAGTAAAAGAAAGATTGAAGAATGAGTATGTAATGTAAAGTGGGAAATTTTGGGTAGCTAAGTATGAAATTAGGAGATATATAGAGTATATATATATATATATGTTAGGTGAAAGCTTAGGTTAATTAAAAATTCAATTTATAAGCTCACTTAGCCATATGTACACCCTTACCTTTACCTTAGCCCCATTACAACTTTAAAAAAGACCTCATGATGTTTGCATTGGTATGTTAAAAATTGTTGATTGGTTAGGTGTCGAACAAAATTTAGAAAGCATGATTAGAGAAGAGTAGAGTGATTACCCTATACACTTGAGAGACTAGAGTGCACATACATCATCAGTGAGGGTTCAATGCTTAAATTCTTTGTTCACTACTTCATAAGCTATCTTCTTGAATTTTTATTTGTTCTTACTGTATAAATTGAATTAGTGGAATTTGATTTGTGATTGTCTTGAAGAGCTTACTTACTTTTGACCAAGTGGACAAGAATCATATAGTTGCATTTATATATATAGGTTGCATTGTATTGCATGAGTCTTATATGTCCCTATTCGTTCATATTTATCTCCTTCAACTAAGCATGAGGACATGCTAATGTTTAAGTGTGGGGAGGTTGATAAACCATTATTTTATGATTTATATTGTGTTTAATTGTGTGGTTTTATCAAGTCTTTCACCCACTTATTCATATAATTTGCATGTATTTACAATTCCTTCCCAAAATTATTCTATGATTGAAAACTTGCTTCCTAAAGATCTTTTAATTGTATATTTTTTATTCTCCTTTATACCATTCGATGCCGTGATCTGTGTGTTAAGTGTTTCAGGCTTCAAAGGGCAGGAATGGCTTAGAAAATAGAGAGGAAGCTTGCAAAAATGGAAGGAATACAAGAAATTGAGGAGATGACTAGCGAGAAGCGACGCGGACGTATGGCTCACGCATCTGTGCGAATTAGAGAAAATCACAGTGGCGTGAACGCGTGCCTGACGCGAGCGCCTAAAATGGAATCTGCATGGGTGACACGAACGTGTGGATGACGCGCACGCGTGGATGACGCGCACGCGTGGCAAGAAAAAACGCTGGATGACACGAACGCGTGGACGACGCGGTCACATGACGTGCGCGATCTGCAGAATTTACAGGAATCGCTGGCGTGGATTCTGGGCCGCGTTTTAACCCAGTTTCCGGCCCAAAAACGCAAATTAGAGCCAGGGAACATACAGAGACTAAGGACAACTCTCATTCCACATAATTTTAGTTTTTAGTTTTTTAGATCTGATTTTACTCCTCCTATAGGTTTTCTCTCTACACATTCATAGTTCTTAGAATTTTGTTTTATTACTTTTTGGATTTGGATATTGACAAGAGTTATTACCTCCGCCAAGACTTCATCATTCTAGTTTGTTTTCTTACTTTTCGCTTACTCTTTCATATCCTTAATTTGTCCAGAGTTACAATTGGATTATTTTTATAATTTATTAATACAAGAACCATTTTTTATTTTAATTGATGTTTTTTATTATTGTTTATCACGTCTTTTTTTATTTCCCTTTTTAATTTTGTGAAGTTTACATTCATGATAATGGAGTAGTTCTCTAACTTGATTGGGAGTTGATTAAAAGGAGAATCTTGAGTTGGAATACTCAAGAGCTAAATTGTAATTGGGTTTATTGTTGGCTGGCTCTCTAGTCACTAACACTAATCCTTCCCAAGGGAGAGGATTAGAACTTGTGAATAGAAGTAGACTTCCAACTTACTTGACTTTCCTTTACTAAGTAAAGGATAACTAAGTAGAGACAACCTTCAATTATCAATTCATCTTGAGAAATATCCAACAAGGATAGAACTTCCGATTAATCTTCTCCCGGTAAAGGTTTTTATTTGAATTACATAAATTCTCTGATTTAATTTCCTATTTATCAAACTCAAAACATTTTGGAAAACCTCTAATTGATAAAATAGCACATCTTTCTGTAACTCGTTGGGAGACGACCTGAGACTCATACTCCTAGTATTTTTATTCTAATTTTGTGACAACCCGTCTAAATTGATGAGCAGATTTTTGTTGGTTAAGAACTGTACTTGCAATGTATCTCTTACATTAATTTCTTAATCTACCAATTTCCACCACGTCAAGGGCCTAAAGGAATAAAATCCTAGCCCAAGCGGCAAAATCAAGCTGTCCAAGTGAAAAGCTTGAGACTGAGTGGTTAAAGTCGTGATCCAAAGCAAAAAGAGTGTGCTTAAGAACTCTGGACACCTCTAACTGGGGACTCTAGCAAAGCTGAGTCACAATCTGAGAAGGTTCACCCAGTTATGTGTCTGTGGCATTTATGTATCCGGTGGTAATACTGGAAAACAAAGTACTTAAGGCCACGACCAAGACTCATAAAGTAGATTTGTTCAAGAATCAAAATACTAAACTAGGAGAATCAATAACACTATCCAAAATTCTGAGTTCCTATAGATGCCAATCATTCTGAATTTTAAAGGATAAAGTGAGATGCCAAAACTGTTCAGAAGCAAAAAGCTACTAGTCCTGCTCATCTAATTGGGACTAAGTTTCACTGATATTGTGAGATTCATTGTATATTCTCTTCTTTTTTATCCTATTTGATTTTCAGTTGCTTGGGGACAAGCAACAATTTAAGTTTGGTGTTGTGATGAACGGATAATTTATACGCTTTTTGGCATTGTTTTTAGGTAGTTTTTAGTAGGATCTAGCTACTTTTTAGTATATTTTTATTAGTTTTTAAGCAAAATTCACATTTTTGGACTTTACTATGAGTTTGTGCATTTTTCTGTGATTTCAGGTATTTTCTGGCTAAAATTGAGGGACTTGAGCAAAAATCTAATTCAAAGGCTGAAAAAGGACTGCTGATGCTGTTGGATTCTGATGCAATTGCATATTTGATATATTAGCTAGTTAGTTTAGTTGATTTTAGCTTGATTTCACTCATTTTCTCTAAATAAACAAGTCCTTTTATGAGTTTGTATTCATGCATGAGAATACTAAGGAACATGTTGATTCTAGCCAAATTCATGCAAATTATTTAAGGAATACATACATGAATGAGTATGAATGAATCTCATGAAATTTATTGCATGAATTGGTAAGACTTTGAAGCTATTTCCTTTGTTGATGATAGGTGATGAAACAAGGAAGCATGGAAGCAAGAAGGATGCAAGCTGGGCAAGAAGGAGTTGGCGTTGCCAACTTGGAGATAGTGGGCGTTATTGAGGATAACGCCAGGCAACCAAGAAGAAGTTGGCGTTGCCAACTTAGGAATGTGGTGAGTTGTTGAGGATAACGCCAGGCAGCTTTGGAAGCAAAGTTGGCGTTGCCAACTTGAAGAATAGGCTGAGTTGTTGAAGGCAACGCCCACACAAGCAAGAAACTTGGGCCATGAAGGAGTGTCGAGGGCGTTGCCAACGCCAAGAACTATGGGCGTTGTTGAAGGCAACGCCACACAATCAAGCTTGGCCCTGGAAGAAAAGGAGCTGGCGTTGCTAACTCAAGATGGGCGTTGCCAACGCCACACAACCAAGCAACTTTGGCACCAAGTTTTGGAGCTCAACCACGTTGCCAACGCCACTATCATTGGCGTGTTTTATGGGCAACGCCAAGCACAAGAATGAAGCCTTGAAGAGGAGCTCAAGGGCGTTGCCAACGCCAAGAACCATTGGCGTTATCCTTGGCAACGCCAGGGACATGCACCATTCAAGTTGCCAACGCCAGGGACATGCACCATTCAAGTTGCCAACGCCAGGGACATGCATCATTCACGTTGCCAACTTGGGATTGCATGGGCGTGTTCATCAACAACGCAGCAACCCTGGCAGCCTGACCTTGCCCTCTTCCATGGAGTATATCTTGAGTTTTAGACCTTCAAATGATGCACTCTCAACGGCATTGGAAAGTAGACATCCAGAGCTTTCCAACCATATATCATAGTATGGGATTGGCATTCGTTTGAAGCTTCAAAAGATGGCTTCATTTAGAGCTTCAGAATCTGAGCACGTTGGCAACGCTGGAAACAAGGGCGTTTTCACCAAAAACGTGTGCGATTTTGGCAGCCTGACCATGTCTCCTTCAAACGAGCATAACTTGAGTTATAGAGATCCAAATTGAGTGCTTCCAGTTGCGTTGGAAAGCTGACATTCAGAGCTTTCCAACCATATATAATAGTCTATGGTAGAGCACAAAATTGAAGCCAAACCAGAGTCATCTTTAGACCCTAAAAACAAGAACATGAAGTGAAATTCAAGGGAGCTAGAGATGAGCCTTGGGGTGTGGCTCGAGCACGTTGCCAACGTGCCACAAGGGGGGTGTGTTTTGCAACAACGCCAGCCCCAAGTCCTTGCCTTGGGAGAGTAAGGCACGGGCACGTTGCCAACTTGGGGTTGAAGGTGCGTTATTCACAACAACTTGGCAACAACTTGGCAGCTTGACCTTACCTTCTTTGAGGAACCATAACTTGAGCTAGGAAAGTCCAATTGAGGTGATTCCAGTGGCATTAGAAAATAGACATCAAGAGCTTTCCAATGATGTATAATAGTCCATATTAAGGCTGAAGGTTGACACTCAAATTCTGGGCTACATTTAGCATGAAAGTAGAGCCAAGAAGAGGAAAAGCAAGTTGTTGGCAACAACTTGGGCTAGCAACGCCCAAGTCTCATACTTCACTACCAGGAAAATGTCTTGCACGTTGCCAACGTGCATTTGGCCTGGAGTTAGTGCCAATAACGCCAAGCCAATGGGCCAGAAACATGATGAATGAACTCTTCCATTCCAAGTCTAGCAACACTTCCAATTGAGCCAAGAATTCAACAATAAGAAAGCCCACATTGCCAACCCAAATTGAAGATCTCTGAAGAGTTTTAGGAGTAGTATAAATAGAAGAGATTGATGTACTTGTGGGGGACTTTTGGACTTTTACACTTTTACTTTACTTTTTACACTTAGTCATTTTTACACTTTTTAGCACTTGTATTTGGAAACTCTTTTGGTACTTCCGAGAGAAGACCCAGAGAGCTAATTTTGGTTCATCTTGGAACTTCTCTTCTTCATTTTCTTAATCTTCAAGCATTTACTTATTCTTCTTCATCTTTCTTTGCAATTTAGTTTAACTTTTGTTCATGGCAATTGTTGTTGAAATTGGAGCAATGACTCACTAAACCCCACTTTCATTAGGGGGAGGAGCTCTGTTGGTTGGAATGAATTGGTGAACCCATCTTCTCTTTCTCAATTTTAGTGGTTGATCTAAAGAGGGAACTCTTGTTCTTCAAAGATTCAACCACCATCGAGAGAGGGGTTAATCTATATGAATTATGTGGTGAATTTGATGAATGAGCCACATAATTCAGTTTAGAGTTCATCCTTTCATGATTTCCTCAATCAATATACCTTGGTTAGTATGTGAGATGTAACTCTCCTTGGTTGAGATTTTGGAAATTGTGTGGCTGGATTAAAATTGAGCTTCATCTCTTCTCATGAACAATTAGATCACGAGAGTGGCAGTTGGTTACGTTGAGAGAGATTGAATCACCAAGAGATTGGGATTCAATCACCCACTTGCCATAGATCTATACCCATGATTGAGAAGGATTTGACTAACATCAATTCATGAAAACTAACATCTCTAATCCCTAATGATCCTCTCTATCATTAATTCTCATTTCTCTTGCTCTAGTTATTTGATTACCCATTTCCCAATCCCTTTCTACATTCTGTCTATTTACTACTCTTGTTATTTACATTCTGTTCATCTACTTTTTGCCATTTACCTTATGTTCTTTAAATTTCTGCACCCTTTAGTTCCTTGCCATTTATCTTTGATGTTATTTAAGTTTCTTGCAATTTAAGTTTCAGTTATTTACTTCCATTTTATTTCTATATTCTTGTTCTTAATTGCCATTTAAATTCCTGTCATTATGTTCAAAAGTCACATTGCTCATAAAATCAAAAATCATGTTCGCTTGACTAAACTTGCCATTTAACTAAAGTTGCTTAATCTACCAATCCTCGTGGGATCGACCTCACTCTTTGTGAGTCTTATTACTTGATACGACCCGGTATACTTGCCGGTTATACGTGAAATCCTCATTTTTACGTATCAAGTTTTTGGCGCCGTTGCCGGGGATTGGAAAGATTGACAATGATTAAGTGAAAGGTGGTTTAGATTAAGCATTTTCTTTGTGTTTTTGTTAAGCCCACTAACTGTTTGATACTTTGTTTCACTAACCCCAATTTCACTCTAGTTTTAGAGTGTCTCACTTGTGATTTTGGTTTTGTTTGTGTATGTCAGGAGCTAGTAGACGTAATATTGAGGACGAGAGAACCCGCCGAAGGATAAGGAGAGCAGAAAGAGGAAAGTTCATAGTTGGTGAAGAAGGGTCAGAGGAATCAGAGGGAGAAGATCAAACCATGGAGGATGAGATGCAAAATCCTCCTGGAGGGGTCAACAATAATGGTGGACAAGCTAGAAGGGTGCTATCCTCGTACACTATCCCTGATCCAAGACATTGTGGGAGCATTATTGCTACACCAAATGTTCAGGCCAATAACTTTGAGTTAAAACCTCAGCTCATCACTTTGGTACAGAACAATTGCTCTTATGGAGGGGGACCTCTTGAAGACCCAAATCAACATCTCTCTGTTTTTCTGAGGATATGCAACACAGTGAAGACAAATGGAGTGCATCCAGATGTTTACAAGTTGTTACTATTTCCATTCTCTTTGAGGGATAAAGCCACTCAATGGCTAGAATCATTCCCCAAGGAAAGCCTCAATGATTGGAATGAAGTGATGAGCAAATTTCTAGCAAAATTCTACCCACCTCAAAAGATCATCAAGTTGAAGACAGAGGTCCAGACTTTTAGGCAAATGGAAGGGGAGTCATTGTATGAAGCCTGGGAAAGGTATAAAGCACTAATGAGAAGATGCCCCCCTGACATGTTTAGTGATTGGGTCAAGCTCCAAAACTTCTATGAAGGCTTAAGCTTCGAAGCAAGGAAGGGACTAGATTACTCATCAGGAGGATCACTCAACATGATGAAAACTGCCGAGGAGGCCCAAGACCTCATTGAGATTGTGGCAAACAACCAATACTATTACTCATCAGAGAGGCAACACAATCCGCCCCCAAAGAAAGGTGTAATGGAGCTTGAAGGTGTTGATGCTATCTTAGCACAAAACAAGTTAATACACCAACAAATCCAACAACAAATGGAGATGATGACAAAGAGAATGGATGGTTTCCAGCTAGCATTAGTGAACACAACAAATCAACCATCACTTGAATGGAGCCAAGGTGAAGGGATCACGGTTGAACAACCACAAGAACAAGTTCAATACATGCAGAACACTTCAAATTCTCATGATGAATTTCATGGAGATACATACAACCCATCTTGGAAAAATCATCCCAACCTAAAGTGGGGTGAGAACCATTGGCAAAAGAATAGCAACCACAATCAAAACCGTCACACAAGCAACCAAAATCACCATGCCAACAACACTAACCAATATAGAAAACCACAAAACACATATCAACCACCCCATCATAACTCACAAACCCACCAAAATAACTTCTCTGCACCAACATCCAACACACAGAATTACCACACTAATCCACCCAACAACTTTCAACAACAATCCACCCCCATCATATCCCCAATTGACCATTATGAGACTAGAATTTCAAGTCTTGAAGCAACCTTACAAGCACTTGCTCAAACCACTCAAGCCTTAGCTAAGGGACAAAAGGAACATGAGGCCACCATGAAGAGTATTGAGCGACAAGTGGGACAATTAGCCAAACAAGCTGAACGGCCAACCAATGTTCTTCCAAGTGATACGATACCCAACCCAAGAGACACAGAAAAAGCCATAAAATGGGAGGAGTGTAAAGCAATCACCCTGAGAAGTGGGAAGAAAGTGGAGACAGAAGCCATTACTTAGGAAGAGCACATCAAAGAAGGCTTAAAAGAAGAGGTGAAGGAACAAAAGCAGGAGCAAGAAACCTATACACAAAGTGATAAATTAGCTAAGAAGGAGGCAGTGAAAGCATACCAACCAATGCTCCCATACCCTCAAAGGTTTAAAGAAGAGAACAAAGAGAAGCAATATTCCAAATTCTTGGAAATATTCAAGACACTACACATCAACATACCCTTCATTGAAGCACTTGAACAGATGCCCCTATATGCTAAGTTCATGAAGGAATTGTTGACAAAGAAAAGATCCTTGAAAGAGGGACAAACGGTTGTGATGACCAGGGAGTGTAGTGCCATCATCCAGAAAAAGTTGCCAAAGAAGATGAAAGACCCAGGGAGCTTTCACATCCCCTGCACAATAGGCAACATGATGATTGAGAGAGCATTTTGTGATCTTGGTGCAAGCATAAATCTGATGCCTCTATCTCTGATGAGAAAGCTTCAGATTCATGAATTGAAACCTACAAAGATAGCCCTTCAAATGGCGGATAAATCTATTCAACAAGCACTCGGGGTTGTAGAGAATGTATTAGTAAAGGTGGACAAATTCTTCCTCCCAGTTGACTTTGTCATCCTAGACATAAAGGAAGATGACAACACTCCCATTATTCTAGGGAGGCCCTTTTTAGCTACTGCCAGGGCATTGATAGATGTCGAAAAAGGAGAATTAATGCTAAGGGTGCATGATGAGCATATAGTGTTCCATGTCTTCAAGAATTTGCAAGACTCCACCCAAGAGGAAGAGTGTATGAAGATTTATTCCATAAATCCAAACTTGAAAGAGGCACCTGATGAGGCACTTCCAAGCTCATGCAGGAAAGAAAATGAAGAGGTGGAGGTGCTGCAACAAGCTCAAAGAATAGAGGAGAAGCTGCAATCAAAGTCAGCATTTAAGATTCATAGCAAGGACTGTCCAAAAATTGAGATTCCAAAACCTGAACTATCTCCTGGAAAAGAAGAGAGTCCCAAGAAGAAAATGCCAAGAGGATGGAGAAACAAGAAAATCTCCACTGAAGACTTTTCACCAGGGGATAAAGTGATGCTAACTTACCAACCAAAAGAGACATCTCCACACTTTTCTGGATACTACACAGTGAACAAAATCCTCTCACTTGAACATGTGGAAATCATCAAGAATGATACTGGAAGGAAGCTCACGGTGAGAGGGGAAGGATTAAGACACTATGATCATCATCCGCCCTAAAGAGGGACAAATGTCAAGCTAGTGACAATAAAAGAGCGCTTGTTGGGAGGCAACCCAACCAGAGGTAACCATCTTTTCATATCTAATTCAATAAAACTGTTAATTAGTTTCATCTAGATTGCAAGAAGCTAAGTTTGGTGTTGCACACCAAAACAATCTAAGGGAGAATGAAGGATTCTAAGTTTGGTGTTCCACCAAAAATCCCATCATAAAACACATTCTCACTTTCTGCCATAAGGCTAGCTTCATGCATTTAGACGGACTAGTTAATTATCTTGCTGTTTTCCAGTTTTTAGTCTATTACCTTAGAAAAAGAAGAAAGAGTTTCACACATGGTTAATTTGATGCATTGGCAAGGTACTAAGTTTGGTGTTCCCACACCAAAGTAAGTTCAAAAAGCCCACAAATAAATCATGCAGACTAACCACTGTTTCTAAGTGCTTGGGGAACAAGCAACTTTTAATATCATTGTAGAATGTCATACAAGCCTTTGGAGGGATTAAGCATCATCAATCAAAGAAGCAAAAGATGAACATAAAGGCTAGCAATGATGATGATGAGAAGAAAAGCAAGTGAACTCCAACAGGTTGTATTGTTAAGTGATATTTTACATCAAATGTTGCTGTGATTGAAAGTTGGATTGTATCCTTATTTGCTCTGTTTGACTGCATCATATAATTTTTCTTTTTATATTCCCGCCTGCCTTCATAGCATAGTCTTTCTTTATAATAAGCAAGATGCTTGATTATTCACAACATTCTTATCTTCAAAACCTGTTTGCACTCAATTTTCAAGAATGCATCACATGAAAGTTCTTTGAAAAGAAGGATTGAGGAATAAAAATCAGTTTTTGAGGCAAGCAAAAGATTAGGAGAAGTGGTGGTTCTAGTAGTATGATCATGTATTGAGGTTGCATGCTTGTGAAAACTTGCATGGGAGCTCATAGGCAGGACATAAAGTTCAAAGAAGTATTGTAGAGATTCTCAAAAATCTATTGATCCAAGAAGCAGCAAACAAAGCAAAAGGAAGAAAAGAAAGTGCAAAAACAAAAAGAACATGGCCCAAGGCTCTGAGCATCAATTACTAGGCAGAAAAAGAAAGAAAGAAACAAAAACTCAAAAGAGTTGCTATCCTAGTAAATGCTTGTGGTTGAAGTGTGTCAAGGAAAGAGGCTTGAGCAAGTAAATCCTTGGGGGTGCTTTAACACCTAATACCTTAAAACCAACTGGTTTAGGAGTATTGATTGAAAGCTTATCTAAAGAGCCGCCTTGAGACATGACACTTAGAGTCGAGGTCAAAGCACAAAAATTATAAGCTGCTTCAAGGTGATTACATATAAAGAGATCTCCATGATATCATTTGAATGAAAGTCCTAAGATCTAAGACTTCCAAAATGTAAGGACTGATAAGCACTGGGACCCTTGCATGAACACATAATTCAGAGTTCACCCCACTATCACTTAATCACTTCACTCACCAAGGTATTACAAGCTATTCCTCAACTCAGTCCAATTAAAAGAAATCTTTGTGCATAGTTCTTTTGTTGCTTGAGGACAAGCAAGGTTTAAGTTTGGTGTTGTGATGCAATTGCATATTTGATATATTAGCTAGTTAGTTTAGTTGATTTTAGCTTGATTTCACTCATTTTCTCTAAATAAACAAGTCCTTTTATGAGTTTGTATTCATGCATGAGAATACTAAGGAACATGTTGATTCTAGCCAAATTCATGCAAATGATTTAAGGAATACATACATGAATGAGTATGAATGAATCTCATGAAATTTATTGCATGAATTGGTAAGACTTTGAAGCTATTTCCTTTGTTGATGATAGGTGATGAAACAAGGAAGCATGGAAGCAAGAAGGATGCAAGCTGGGCAAGAAGGACTTGGCGTTGCCAACTTGGAGATAGTGGGCGTTATTGAGGATAACGCCAGGCAACCAAGAAGAAGTTGGCGTTGCCAACTTAGGAATGTGGTGAGTTGTTGAGGATAACGCCAGGCAGCTTTGGAAGCAAAGTTGGCGTTGCCAACTTGAAGAATAGGCTGAGTTGTTGAAGGCAACGCCCACACAAGCAAGAAACTTGGGCCATGAAGGAGTGTCGAGGGCGTTGCCAACGCCAAGAACTATGGGCGTTGTTGAAGGCAACGCCACACAATCAAGCTTGGCCCTGGAAGAAAAGGAGCTGGCGTTGCTAACTCAAGATGGGCGTTGCCAACGCCACACAACCAAGCAACTTTGGCACCAAGTTTTGGAGCTCAACCACGTTGCCAACGCCACTATCATTGGCGTGTTTTATGGGCAACGCCAAGCACAAGAATGAAGCCTTGAAGAGGAGCTCGAGGGCGTTGCCAACGCCAAGAACCATTGGCGTTATCCTTGGCAACGCCAGGGACATGCACCATTCAAGTTGCCAACGCCAGGGACATGCACCATTCAAGTTGCCAACGCCAGGGACATGCACCATTCAAGTTGCCAACGCCAGGGACATGCACCATTCAAGTTGCCAACGCCAGGGACATGCATCATTCACGTTGCCAACTTGGGATTGCATGGGCGTGTTCATCAACAACGCAGCAACCCTGGCAGCCTGACCTTGCCCTCTTCCATGGAGTATATCTTGAGTTATAGACCTTCAAATGATGCACTCTCAACGGCATTGGAAAGTAGACATCCAGAGCTTTCCAACCATATATCATAGTATGGGATTGGCATTCGTTTAAAGCTTCAAAAGATGGCTTCATTTAGAGCTTAAGAATCTGAGCACGTTGGCAACGCTGGAAACAAGGGCGTTTTCACCAAAAACGTGTGCGATTTTGGCAGCCTGACCATGTCTCCTTCAAACGAGCATAACCTGAGTTATAGAGATCCAAATTGAGTGCTTCCAGTTGCGTTGGAAATCTGACATTCAGAGCTTTCCAACCATATATAGTAGTCTATGGTGGAGCACAAAATTGAAGCCAAACCAGAGTCATCTTTAGACCCTAAAAACAAGAACATGAAGTGAAATTCAAGGGAGCTAGAGATGAGCCTTGGGGTGTGGCTCGAGCACGTTGCCAACGTGCCACAAGGGGGGCGTGTTTTGCAACAACGCCAGCCCCAAGTCCTTGCCTTGGGAGAGTAAGGCACGGGCACGTTGCCAACTTGGGGTTGAAGGTGCGTTATTCACAACAACTTGGCAACAACTTGGCAGCTTGACCTTACCTTCTTTGAGGAACCATAACTTGAGCTAGGAAAGTCCAATTGAGGTGATTCCAGTGGCATTAGAAAATAGACATCAAGAGCTTTCCAATGATGTATAATAGTCCATATTAAGGCTGAAGGTTGACACTCAAATTCTGGGCTACATTTAGCATGAAAGTAGAGCCAAGAAGAGGAAAAGCAAGTTGTTGGCAACAACTTGGGCTAGCAACGCCCAAGTCTCATACTTCACTACCAGGAAAATGTCTTGCACGTTGCCAACGTGCATTTGGCCTGGAGTTAGTGCCAATAACGCCAAGCCAATGGGCCAGAAACATGATGAATGAACTCTTCCATTCCAAGTCTAGCAACACTTCCAATTGAGCCAAGAATTCAACAATAAGAAAGCCCACATTGCCAACCCAAATTGAAGATCTCTGAAGAGTTTTAGGAGTAGTATAAATAGAAGAGATTGATGTACTTGTGGGGGACTTTTGGACTTTTACACTTTTACTTTACTTTTTACACTTAGTCATTTTTACACTTTTTAGCACTTGTATTTGGAAACTCTTTTGGTACTTCCGAGAGAAGACCCAGAGAGCTAATTTTGGTTCATCTTGGAACTTCTCTTCTTCATTTTCTTAATCTTCAAGCATTTACTTATTCTTCTTCATTTTTCTTTGCAATTTAGTTTAACTTTTGTTCATGGCAATTGTTGTTGAAATTGGAGCAATGACTCACTAAACCCCACTTTCATTAGGGGGAGGAGCTCTGTTGGTTGGAATGAATTGGTGAACCCATCTTCTCTTTCTCAATTTTAGTGGTTGATCTAAAGAGGGAACTCTTGTTCTTCAAAGATTCAACCACCATCGAGAGAGGGGTTAATCTATATGAATTATGTGGTGAATTTGATGAATGAGCCACATAATTCAGTTTAGAGTTCATCCTTTCATGATTTCCTCAATCAATATACCTTGGTTAGTATGTGAGATGTAACTCTCCTTGGTTGAGATTTTGGAAATTGTGTGGCTGGATTAAAATTGAGCTTCATCTCTTCTCATGAACAATTAGATCACGAGAGTGGCAGTTGGTTACGTTGAGAGAGATTGAATCACCAAGAGATTGGGATTCAATCACCCACTTGCCATAGATCTATACCCATGATTGAGAAGGATTTGACTAACATCAATTCATGAAAACTAACATCTCTAATCCCTAATGATCCTCTCTATCATTAATTCTCATTTCTCTTGCTCTAGTTATTTGATTACCCATTTCCCAATCCC
Source organism: Arachis hypogaea (assembly GCF_003086295.3). Lineage (NCBI taxonomy): Eukaryota > Viridiplantae > Streptophyta > Magnoliopsida > Fabales > Fabaceae > Arachis > Arachis hypogaea. The sequence continues at coordinate 105,914,321 of NC_092038.1, forward strand.
TTTCTACATTCTGTCTATTTACTACTCTTGTTATTTACATTCTGTTCATCTACTTTTTGCCATTTACCTTATGTTCTTTAAATTTCTGCACCCTTTAGTTCCTTGCCATTTATCTTTGATGTTATTTAAGTTTCTTGCAATTTAAGTTTCAGTTATTTACTTCCATTTTATTTCTATATTCTTGTTCTTAATTGCCATTTAAATTCCTGTCATTATGTTCAAAAGTCACATTGCTCATAAAATCAAAAATCATGTTCGCTTGACTAAACTTGCCATTTAACTAAAGTTGCTTAATCTACCAATCCTCGTGGGATCGACCTCACTCTTTGTGAGTCTTATTACTTGATACGACCCGGTATACTTGCCGGTTATACGTGAAATCCTCATTTTTACGTATCAGATTCTGATCTCCCTGCACTCGAAATGGATTTTTTGAGCTACAGGGATCCAAATTGTGTGCTCTCAATTGCGTTGGAAAGTAGACATCCTGGGATTTCCATTAATATATAATAGTCAATACTTTGCTCGAGTTTTGACGACGCAAACTGGCGTTCAAACGCCAACTTCCTTCCCTATTCTGGCGTTAAACGCCAGAAACAGGAGAGAAGCTACAGTTAAACGCCCAAACTGGCATAAAAACTGGCATTTAACTCCAAGAAAAGTCTCTATACATGAAAGCTTCAATGCTCAGCCCAAGCACACACCAAGTGGGCCCGGAAGTGGATTTCTGCATCATTTACTTATTTTTGTAACCCTAGTAACTAGTTTAATATAAATAGGACTTTTTACTATTGTACTCACATCTTTTGGATCTTTGACATCTTTAGATTATCCTTAGATCATCTTTGGAACATTTTTCCTTAGAGTTGGAGGCTGGCCATTCGGCCATACCTGGACCTTCATCATTTATGTATTTTCAACGGTGGAGTTTCTACACACCATAGATTAAGGTGTGGAGCTATGCTGTTCCTCGAGTATTAATGCAAAATACTATTGTTCTTCTATTCAATTCAAGCTTATTCTTATTCTAAGATGTTCACTCACACTTCAACATGATGAATGTGATGATCCCTGACACTTATCACCATTCTCAATTTATGAACGCGTGCCTAACAACCACTTCCGTTCTACCTGCGAAAGCTAGAGTGTGTATCTCTTGGGTTTCTAATCAACAATTCACATTGTTTCCCCTCTAACAATAGGGCATCTAAATCTGAGATTAGAACCTTCGTGGTATAGGCTAGAAACATTTGGCAGCATTCTTGAGATCCGAAAAATCTAAACCTTGTCTGTGGTATTCTGAGTGGGATCTGGGAAGGGATGACTGTGACGAGCTTCAAACTCGTGATTGTGGGGCATTGTGACAGATGCAAAAGGATCATTGGATCTTATTCTGACACGATCGAGAACCGACAGCTAATTAGCCATGTGGTAGCTGTGCCTAATATTTTTCATCCGAGATGAGAAATCTGACAGTTGATTAGCCATACAGAAACCGTAGAAGACCATTTTCATTGAGAGGACAGGAGGTAACCATTGACAACGGTGATCTCCAACATACAACTTGCCATGGAAAGGAATATGAATGATTGAATGAAGATAGTAGGAAAGCAGAGATTCAGAAGGAATAACGCATCTCCATACGCTTATTTGAAATTCCCACCAATGAATTACATAAGTATCTCTATCTTTATTTTATGTTTATTTATCTTTTAATTATCAAAACTCTATAACCATCTGAATCTGCCTGACTGAGATTTACAAGATGACTATAGCTTACTTCAAGCCAACAATCTCCGTGGGATCGACCCTTACTCACATAAGGTATTACTTGGACGACCCATTGCACTTGCTGGTCAGCTGGGGGAAGTTGTGAAGAGATGTGTGAATCATGGTATTGTGCATCAAGTTTTTAGAGCCATGCCTAGTGATAACAATTTCGTGCACCAGTTTTGCAACAATAATAATCTTTAGGGATGAAGAACGAAAACTCAATCATGAAATAGATCAAAGCATAAACCTCAAACAAAATAAAATACTTAGATTAATAATCAATAAAAGAGATAAACAGATATCCTAACCTTATTGATGAGCGGATAATTTGTACGCTTTTTGGCATTGTTTTTAGTATGTTTTTAGTATGATCTAGTTAGTTTTTAGTATATTTTTATTAGTTTTTAGTTAAAATTCACTTTTATGGACTTTACTATGAGTTTGTGTGTTTTTCTGTAATTTCAGGTATTTTCTGGCTGAAATTGAGGGACCTGAGCAAAAATCTGATTCAGAGACTGAAAAGGACTGCAGATGCTGTTGGATTCTGACCTCCCTGCACTCAAAGCGGATTTTCTGGAGCTACAGAAGCCCAATTGGCGCGTTCTCAATGGCGTTGGAAAGTAGACATCCTGGGCTTTCCAGCAATATATGATAGTCCATACTTTGCCCAAGATTTGATGGCCCAAACCGGCGTTCAAAGTCACCCTCAGAAATTCCAGCGTTAAACGCTGGAACTGGCACCAAAATGGGAGTTAAACGCCCAAACTGGCATAAAAGCTGGCGTTTAACTCCAAGAGAGGTCTCTGCACGAAAATTCTTCATTGCTCAGCCCAAGCACACACCAAGTGGGCCCGGAAGTGGATTTTTATGTCATTTACTCATTTCTGTAAACCTTAGGCTACTAGTTTTCTATAAGTAGGACCTTTTACTATTGTATTCAGACATCGAGGGGTAGCTATCTTCATTGTTAGCTATCTTAGATCATTGGGAGGCTGGCCTCATGGTCATGCCTAGACCTTGTTCTTATGTATTTTCAACGGTGGAGTTTCTACACACCATAGATTAAGGTGTGGAGCTCTGCTGTACCTCGAGTATTAATGCAATTACTATTGTTCTTCCATTCAATTCCGCTTGTTCTTGTTCTAAGATATCACTTGTTTTTCAACTTGATGAATGTGATGATCCGTGACACTCATCATCATTCTCACCTATGAGCGTGTGACTGACAACCACCTCCGTTCTACCTTCGATTGGGTGAATATCTCTTGGATTCCTGATTGCACGATGCATGGTTGATCGCCTGACAACCGAGTGCTCGCCTGACAACCGAGCCAACCAATCCGTGAGATCAGAGTCTTCGTGGTATAGGCTAGAACTGATGGTGGCATTCAAGAGAATCCGGAAGGTCTAACCTTGTCTGTGTTATTCTGAGTAGGATTCGATGATTGAATGACTGTGACGTGCTTCAAACTCCTAGCAGGCGGGGCGTTAGTGACAGACGCAAAAGAAACGCTGGATTCTATTCCGGCCTGACCGAGAACCGACAGATGATTAGCCATGCTGTGACAGAGCATAGGAACATTTTCACTGAGAGGATGGGAGGTAGCCACTGACAACGGTGAAACCCTTGCATAAGCTTGCCATGGAAAGGAGTAAGAAGGATTGGATGAAGACAGTAGGAAAGCAGAGAGACGGAAGGGAAGGCATCTTCATGCGCTTATCTGAAGTTCCTACCAATGAATTACATAAGTACCTTTATCTTTATCTTTATGTTTTTATGCGTTCATCACCATATCCATTTGAGTTTGCCTGACTAAGATTTACAAGATGACCATAGCTTGCTTCATACCAACAATCTCTCTGGGATCGACCCTTACTCGCGTAAGGTTTATTACTTGGATGACCCAGTACACTTGCTGGTTAATTGTGCGAAGTTGTGTTTATGCCATGGTATTGAACACCAAGTTTTTGGATTCATTACCGGGGATTATTTGAGTTGTGAAAAGTATTGATCACAATTTCGTGCACCAAGTTTTTGGCGCCGTTGCCGGGGATTGTTGAGTTTGGACAACTGACGGTTCATCTTGTTGCTTAGATTAGGTATTTTTTCTTCAGAGTTCTTAAGAATGAATTCTAGTGTTTCAAGGTGATGTTCTTATCATCACCAAAGCTGATTGATCTTCATTAATTTAGCTCTTGAATGCAGTGTTCTGCTTGGCTAACCATGTCTAATTCCTTTAGACTGAAGCTTTAGACTAACATTGCATGATTCTTGGGATTCTCATTAAGAATTTTGATATCTTTTTCCACTTAATTTTCGAAAAACACAAAAAAATCAAAAAAAAAATCATAAAATCCAAAAATTTCTTGTTTGAGTCTAGTGTCTCATGTTAAGTTTGGTGTCAATTGCATGCATCCATTCATGTGTTCTTAAGGATCTTCAAATAATTCTTGATGATTTCTTACTCTGATCTTTGAATTCTCTTGACTTGAGTGTTTTATGTGTCTCATATGCATTCTCATTAGTGTCAGTAGTATACAAACTGCTAAGTTTGGTGTCTTGCATGCATAGTTATTTGATTCTTGTTGCATTTTGATTTTTCCTTATTATTAAAAATCCAAAAATATTTTTTATTTGTGTCTTCTCAAGTCAATACTACAGAGAAATTAAAGATTCAGAACATACAGCAGAGGAATTACACAGAAAAGCTGGGCATTCAAAATGCCCAGTGAAGAAGGACAGACTGGCGTTTAAACGCCAGCCAGGGTACCTGGTTGGGCGTTTAACGCCCAAAAGGGTATAGTTTTGGGCGTTAAACGCCAGAATGTGCACCATTCTGGGCGTTTAACGCCAGGATGGCACAAGAGGGAAGATTCTGTTTTTCAATGCAATTTTTTTCAGGTTTTCAAAGTTTTTCAAAATCAAATCTTTTTCAAATCATATCTTTTCAATCATGTGTTTTCAAAATCAATTTCTTTCCATTTTCAAAGATACTTACTATCAATTAATGATTTGATTCAACACTTCAAGCATGTTGCCTTTTCTGTTGAGGAAGGTTTAATGTTTGAATCATATCTTTTCTTGTTAGTCAAGTTTTTAAATTTTCAAAATCAAATCTTTTTTTTTAAATGTTTTTCAAATCATATCTTCTCAATCACATCTTTCTAAAACTAATCATATTTTCTTAACCACATCTTTTTCAAAATAGTTTTCAATCAAATCTTTTTGATCTCCAATTTTAAAATCTTTTTCAAAAATCACTTGATTTCTTTTCCACTTTCATTTTCGAAAATCAAGTAGTGTTTTCAAAAATGTTTTCAAAATATTTTACTTAATTTTCGAAAATTACTTCCCTCCTTCTCACATCCTTCTATTTATGGACTAACACTATCCCTTAATGCAAAATTCGAACTCCATCTTCTTTGATAAGTTCGAATTTTCTACTTCTGTCTTCTACTCTTCTTTTCCTCTAACACTTTAAGGAATCTCTATACTGTGACATAGAGGATTCCACATTTTCTTGTTCTCTTCTCTTTCATATGAGCAGGTGCAAAGACAAAGGCATTCTTGTTGAGGCTGATCCTGAACCTGAAAGGACCTTGAAGAGAAAGCTAAGAGAAGCCAAAACACAACTCTCTTTAGAGGACCTGACCGAATTCTTCAAAGAAGAAGAACACATGGCAGCCGAAAACAACAATGCCAACAATGCAAGGAAGGTGCTGGGTGACTTTACTGCACCTACTCCCGATTTCTATGGGAGAAGCATCTCTATCCCTGCCATTGGAGCAAACAACTTTGAGCTTAAGCCTCAATTAATTTCTCTAATGCAACAGAATTGCAAGTTCCATGGACTTCCATTGGAAGATCCTCATCAGTTCTTAGCTGAGTTCTTGCAAATTTGTGACACTGTCAAGACTAATGGGGTTGACCCTGAGGTCTACAGACTTATGCTATTCCCTTTTGCTGTAAGAGACAGAGCTAGAACATGGTTGGACTCTCAACCTAAAGAAAGCCTGGACTCTTGGGAAAAGCTAGTCAATGCCTTCTTGGCAAAGTTCTTTCCACCTCAAAAATTGAGTAAGCTTAGAGTGGAAGTCCAAACCTTCAGACAGAAGGAAGGAGAATCCCTCTATGAAGCTTGGGAAAGATACAAACAATTAATCAGAAAGTGTCCTTCTGATATGCTTTCTGAATGGAGCATCATAGGTATTTTCTATGATGGTCTCTCTGAACTATCCAAAATGTCTTTGGATACCTCTGCAGGAGGATCTCTTCATCTGAAGAAGACGCCCACTGAAGCTCAAGAACTGATTGAAATGGTTGCAAATAACCAATTCATGTACACTTCTGAAAGAAATCCTGTGAACAATGGGACTAGTCAGAAGAAAGGAATTCTTGAGATTGACACTCTGAATGCCATATTGGCTCAGAATAAAATATTGACTCAACAAGTCAATATGATTTCTCAAAGTCTGTCTGGAATGCAAAATGCACCAAGCAGTACTAAGGAGGCTTCATCTGAGGAAGAAGCTTATGATCCTGAGAACCCTTCAATGGAAGAGGTGAATTACATGGGAGAACCCTATGGAAACACCTATAATCCTTCATGGAGAAATCATCCAAATTTTTCATGGAAGGATCAACAGAGACCCCAACAAGGTTTCAACAACAATAATGGTGGAAGAAACAGGTTTAGCAATAGCAAGCCTTTTCCATCATCTTCTCAGCAACAGACAGAGAGTTCTAAGCAGAATAACTCTGACTTAGCAACCATGGTCTCTGATCTGATCAAAACCACTCAAAGTTTCATGACTGAAACAAGATCCTCCATTAGAAATTTGGAGGCACAAGTGGGTCAGCTGAGCAAGAAAATTACTGAACTCCCTCCTAGTACTCTCCCAAGCAATACAGAAGAAAATCCAAAAGGAGAGTGCAAGGCCATCAACATGGCCGAATTTTGGGAGGAAGGAGAGGCAGTGAACGCCACTGAGGAAGGCCTCACTGGGCGTCCACTGGCCTCCAATGAGTTCCCCAATGAGGAACCATGGGAATCTGAGGCTCAAACTGAGACCATAGAGATTCCATTGGACTTACTTCTGCCATTCATGAGCTCTGATGAGTATTCTTCCTCTGAAGAGGATGAGTATGTCACTGAAGAGCAAGTTGCTAAATACCTTGGAGCAATCATGAAGCTAAATGACAAGTTATTTGGAAATGAGACTTGGGAGGATGAATCCCCTTTGCTCACCAAAGAACTGGATGACTTGTCTAGGCAGAAACTACCTCAAAAGAGACAGGATCCTGGGAAGTTTTCAATACCTTGTACCATAGGCACCATGACCTTCAAGAAGGCCTTGTGTGACTTAGGGTCAAGTGTAAACCTCATGCCTCTCTCTGTAATGGAGAAGTTAGGGATCTCTGAGGTACAAGCTGTAAAAATCTCACTTGAGATGGCAGACAACTCAAGAAAACAAGCCCATGGACTTGTAGAGGATGTTCTGGTTAAAGTTGAAGACCATTACATCCCTACTGATTTCATAGTCCTAGAGACTGGGAAGTGCATGGATGAATCCATCATCCTTGGCAGACCTTCCTAGCCACAGCAAGGGCTGTGATTGATGTTGATAGAGGAGAGTTGATCATTCAAGTGAATGAAGAATCCTTGGTGTTTAAGGCCCAAGGATATCCCTCTGTCATCATGGAGAGGAAGCATGAAGAGCTTCTCTCAAAACAGAGCCAAACAGAGCCCCCACAGTCAAACTCTAAGTTTGGTGTTGGGAGGCCACAACCAAACTCTAAGTTTGGTGTTGAACGCCCACATTCAAACTCTAAGTTTGGTGTTGGGAGGTTCCAACATAGCTCTGAGCATTTCTGAGGCTCCATAAGAGTCCTCTGTCAAGCTAATGACATTAAAGAAGCGCTTGTTGGGAGGCAACCCAATGTTTTATAATTAACTATTTTCTTTTGTTATTTTATATTTTTTGTAGGTTGATGATCATAAGAAGTCACAAAATCAATGAAAAAAGCAAAAACAGAATGAAAAACAGGAAGAAAAACAGCACACCCTGGAGGACGCACCTACTGGCGTTTAAACGCCAGTGAGGCTAGCTGTTGGGCGTTTAACGCCCAGTCTGGCACCATTCTGGGCGTTTAACGCCAGAAAGGGGCACTAGACTGGCGTTAAACGCCAGAAAAGGGCAGGAAGCTGGCGTTAAATGCCAGAAATGGGCACCAGCCCGGCGTTTAACGCCAGAATTGGCACAAATCGAGATTTTGCTTGCCATTTGGTACAGGGATGACTTTTCCTTGACACCTCAAGATCTGTGGACCCCACAGGACCCCCACCTACCCCACCACTCTCTCTCTTCTTCACCCATTCACCAATCACCTCAACACCTCTTCCCCAAAAACCCTTCACCTATCAAATCCCATCTTTCTCTTCACCACTGACATCCATCCTTCATAAAACCCCACCTACCTCACCATTCAAATTCAAACCACTTTCCCACCCAAACCCACCCTCAAATGACCAAACCCTACCCTTCCCTCTCTCCGATATAAACTCTCCTTCACTCTTCCCTTTCCACACAACCTAAACACCATTTCTCCCCCCTTTGGCCAAACACAAAGCCATTCCCTTTCTCCTTATTTCTTCTTCTTCTCCTCTCTTCTTTCTTCTTTTGCTCGAGGACGAGCAAACATTTTAAGTTTGGTGTGGTAAAAGCATTGCTTTTTGTTTTTCCATAACCATTTATGGCATCCAAGGCCGGAGAAACCTCTAGAAAGAGGAAAGGGAAGGCAAAAGCTTCCACCTCCGAGTCATGGGAGATGGAGAGATTCATCTCAAGGGTGCATCAAGACCACTTCTATGAAGTTGTGGCCTTGAAGAAGGTGACCCCCGAGGTCCCTTTTTCACTCAAAAAGGGTGAACATCCGGAGATCCAACATGAGATCCGAAGAAGAGGTTGGGAAGTTCTTACCAACCCCATTCAACAAGTCGGAATCTTGATGGTTCAAGAGTTCTATGCCAATGCATGGATCACCAAGAACCATGATCAAAGTGTGAACCCGGATCCAAAGAATTATCTTACTATGGTTCGGGGGAAATACTTGGATTTTAGTCCGGAAAGTGTAAGGTTGGCATTCAATTTGCCCATGATGCAAGGAGATGAACACCCTTACACTAGAAGGGTCAACTTTGATCAAAGGTTGGACCAAGTCCTCACAATCATATGTGAAGAGGGCGCCCAATGGAAGAGAGATTCAAGAGGGAAGCCGGTTCAATTGAGAAGGCATGACCTCAAACCTGTGGCTAGAGGATGGTTGGAGTTTATCCAACGCTCAATCATTCCCACTAGCAACCGGTCCGAAGTTACCATAGACCGGGCTATCATGATTCATAGCATCATGATTGGAGAAGGAATAGAAGTTCATGAGGTTATAGCTCAAGAGCTCTATAAGGTGGCGGACAAGTCCTCTACCTTGGCAAGGTTAGCCTTCCCTCATCTCATTTGTCACCTCTGTTATTCAGTTGGAGTTGACATAGAGGGAGACATCCCTATTGATGAGGACAAGTCCATCACTAAGAAGAGGATGGAGCACACAAGAGACCCCACTCATCATGAGATCCCTGAGATACCTCAAGGGATGCACTTTCCTCCACAAAACTATTGGGAGCAACTAAACACCTCCCTAGGAGAATTGAGTTCCAACATGGGACAACTAAGGGTGGAGCACCAAGAACACTCCATCATCCTCCATAAAATTAGAGAAGATCAAAGAATCATGAAAGAGGAGCAAAAAAGACAAGGAAGAGACATTGAGGAGCTCAAGCACTCCATAGGGTCTTCAAGAGGAAGAAAGAGCCGCCATCACTAAGGTGGACCCGTTCCTTGATTTCCTTGTTCTTTATTCTTCTGTTTTTTGAATTTTATGCTTATGTTTATCTATGTTTGTGTCTTGTGATCATTAATGTCTTAGTGTCTATGCCTTAAAGTTATGAATGTCCTATGAATCCATCACCTCTCTTAAATAAAAACGTGCTTAATTGAAAAAGAAAAAGAATTGCATGAATTTTGAATTTTATAACAGTTTAATTATTTTGATGTGGTGGCATTACTTTTGTCTTCAGAATGTATGCTTAAACAGTGCATATGTATCTTGAATTTGTGGTTCATGAATGTTGGCTCTTAAAAGAATGATGAAAAAGGAGACATGTTACTGAGGATCTGAAAAATCATAAAAATGATTCTTGAAGCAAGAAAAAGCAATGAAAAAAAATCGAAAAAAAATAGAGAAAAGGGGAGAAAAAGAAAGAAAAATAAAGTTGTGATCCAAGGCAAAAAGAGTGTGCTTAAGAACCCTGGACACCTCTAATTGGGGACTCTAGCAAAGCTGAGTCACAATCTAAAAAGGTTCACCCAATTATGTGTCTGTGGCATGTATGTATGCGGTGGTAATACTGGAAGACAGAGTGCTTTGTTCCACAACCAAGACTCAATAAGTAGCTGTGTTCAAGAATCATCATACTCTACTAGGAGAATCAATAACACTATCTGGATTCTAAGTTCCTAAAGAAGCCAATCATTCTGAATTTCAAAGGATAGAGTGAGATGCCAAAACTGTTCAGAGGCAAAAAGCTAAAAGCCCCGCTCATATAATTAATACTGATCTTCATAAATATTTTTGGAATTCATTGCATATTCTCTTCTTTTTATCTTAGTTGATTTTCAGTTGCTTGAGGACAAGCAACAATTTAAGTTTGGTGTTGTGATGAGCGGATAATTTGTACGCTTTTTGGCATTGTTTTTAGTATGTTTTTAGTATGATCTAGTTAGTTTTTAGTATATTTTTATTAGTTTTTAGTTAAAATTCACTTTTCTGGACTTTACTATGAGTTTGTGTGTTTTTCTGTGATTTCAGGTATTTTCTGGCTGAAATTGAGGGACCTGAGCAAAAATCTGATTCAGAGACTGAAAAGGACTGCAGATGCTGTTGGATTCTGACCTCCCTGCACTCGAAGCGGATTTTCTGGAGCTACAGAAGCTCAATTGGCACGCTCTCAACGGCGTTGGAAAGTAGACATCCTGGGCTTTCCAGAAATATATGATAGTCCATACTTTGCCCAAGATTTGATGGCCCAAACCGGCGTTCAAAGTCACCCTCAGAAATCCCAGCGTTAAACGCTGGAACTGGCACCAAAATGGGAGTTAAACGCCCAAACTGGCATAAAAGCTGGCGTTTAACTCCAAGAGAGGTCTCTGCACGAAAATTCTTCATTGCTCAGCCCAAGCACACACCAAGTGGGCCCGGAAGTGGATTTTTATGTCATTTACTCATTTCTGTAAACCTTAGGCTACTAGTTTTCTATAAGTAGGACCTTTTTCTATTGTATTGAGACATCGAGGGGTAGCTATCTTCATTGTTATGCTATCTTAGATCATTGGGAGGCTGGCCTCATGGCCATGCCTAGACCTTGTTCTTATGTATTTTCAACGGTGGAGTTTCTACACACCATAGATTAAGGTGTGGAGCTCTGCTGTACCTCGAGTATTAATGCAATTACTATTGTTCTTCCATTCAATTCCGCTTGTTCTTGTTCTAAGATATCACTTGTTTTTCAACTTGATGAATGTGATGATCCGTGACACTCATCATCATTCTCACCTATGAACGTGTGACTGACAACCACCTCCGTTCTACCTTTGATTGGGTGAATATCTCTTGGATTCCTGATTGCACGATGCATGGTTGATCGCCTGACAACCGAGTGCTCGCCTGACAACCGAGTGCTCGCCTGACAACCGAGCCAACCATTCCGTAAGATCAGAGTCTTCGTGGTATAGGCTAGAACTGATGGCGGCATTCAAGAGAATCCGGAAGGTCTAACCTTGTCTGTGGTATTCTGAGTAGGATTCGATGATTGAATGACTGTGACGTGCTTCAAACTCCTAGCAGGCGGGGCGTTAGTGACAGACGCAAAAGAATCGCTGGATTCTATTCCGGCCTGACCGAGAACCGACAGATGATTAGCCATGCTGTGACAGAGCATAGGAACATTTTCACTGAGAGGATGGGAGGTAGCCACTGACAACGGTGAAACCCTTGCATAAGCTTGCCATGGAAAGGAGTAAGAAGGATTGGATGAAGACAGTAGGAAAGAAGAAAGACGGAAGGGAAGGCATCTTCATGCGCTTATCTGAAGTTCCTACCAATGAATTACATAAGTACCTCTATCTTTATCTTTATGTTTTTATGCGTTCATCACCATCTCCATTTGAGTTTGCCTGACTAAGATTTACAAGATGACCATAGCTTGCTTCATACTAACAATCTCTGTGGGATCGACCCTTACTCGCGTAAGGTTTATTACTTGGACGACCCAGTACACTTGCTGGTTAGTTGTGCGAAATTGTGTTTATGCCATGGTATTGAACACCAAGTTTTTGGATTCATTACCGGGGATTATTTGAGTTGTGAAAAGTATTGATCACAATTTCGTGCACCACTTATCAGAGGAGATTAGTTGCTCATAGGGCAGAGAAAACAAAAACTAGGATTGTGAAATAAGGTCCCCCGATGAGATGTCTGTGGAATAGTTCTTGGACTTATTTAAATTTTGACCTAAACCTACTTTCAAATTCAAAACAAAATCAAACCAAATCTAATCAAATCTTTTCCTAATTAATTTAAAACTAAGAGGGATCTTCCCTTTTCTAATTGAGATTCAAAACTTGGTGTGTTATTTTGTTGAAATCATGGGCTTGCAACTTTGATCTCAGGCTTGATGTGAAGTGGTGTGGCATATGGTGGAAGTGGAATGGCTTGCCAAGGTGTTTTGGAGGTCAATGGAATTTGGCCTAAGAAGTGGAGAATGGCCGTGTGCATGGCGTGCATGGGCGTGCACTTGAGAGACTTGGAACGCATGGAAGCTTCCTGGTCTTTGTCCTAGTGTGGCATGCCCTTGCATGGAGGTGGAGGGCATGGTTGAAGGCGTGTTGAAGGTTTGAAGGGCGTGGCACGCCCTTACTTCCTGGGAGGTGCATGGTCATTGGCGTGTGAAGGAGTGTAGGATGGTGTGCACGCCTTTGATGGTGGTTGATGGACAACACGAGAGCGTGTGGCTTGGCATGAATGTGGCATGTAAGGTGTCACACACCTTCGAAGGGTGTTGGCTCAGCATGTAGGTGGTGTGAGGGCGTGGCATGCCTTCGAGCTTGCCTCCTTAGTGGTTCCCTGGGACTTGGCCCAATGTGGCAAGTCATGGGAGGGCGTGGCACACCCTTGTGCCTGGAGGGTAAAGGTGGTCTTGGCGTGTGGATGGCGTGTAAGTGCGTGGCACAATAAGCATCTGGCCTTTGCTCACTTCTCCTCTACTTATCTTTCTTTGCCTCGGTTCTTCCTTCCTCACTGAGTTTGCTTCCTCTCTGTTCTCGCTTGAACTTCCTAAACATATTAAAGCTCAAAGCAACTAAAAAAATATTCATTAAAGCACAAAAATCTCAATTATAACAAGAAATTCACCAACTTTATTCAAGGAAATAATGAAGAAAACAACTAAAGATGCTCATGCATCACTCACCCGTAATGTTCATGAACAGGCTCAGGAGCTGATCGAGACTCGAAATAGGTATCAGCAAATCCTCACACACATGACAGAGACGAATGATCTCAGGTTGGAGTGGAGGGGGCAAGTGGAGTGGCTTCAGTAGATGGAGGCTCAGATGGAGGTGTACTAGGCTCAAATGCGCACCGCTGGTATCAGCCTTGGTAGTGGCAGCAGTGCTGTTGGTGGGACACAGACATTATTGCCTTCTTCGCCGCCTCAGCAGGACCATGGAAATGACGATGACAACAACGACGACTACGAGGATCTTTATTGATTAGGGCTTTTATTTACTATTTCATTGTATTTATTTGATTTATTTGACTTTTAATTTATTTGAATATGTAATATTTAATATTACATAATTGGTTTCTATTATTGATAAATTGACCACTAATTGTATGAAAAATAAATTTAAATAAATATTAAAATTAAAATTGAAAAAAATTTCATCACAATATTTAAAAAAATAAAATTAAGATTACCATTGGATTTTTTAAGGGAATAATCTGACAGTAATAGTGCAGAAAAGAAGATATTGCGGTGCAAACATTACCGTTGGAAAAATCTGTCGGTAACCAAATAGTTTTTCGGGTGGGTAATCCGTCACAGAATCTAACGATAATTACTGTCAGACAAAAATATTTGACGGTAACTGGTTACCGACAAGGTTTATACCCTCAGCATTTTTCTTATAGTGAACTAACCATTTTTTGTTAATAAAAGATAAGACGAAAAAATCACGATGACTTTTTCTCTGCTTGCGTGTGTACACAATCGGCCTGGTGCTCATCCCCATCAAACTCGTTCACTGTTGACCTAGCAATGTTTTTTTGTGATCCGATCCCTAACCTCAGGGAAGTGTCTCTTTATATGGCCAGCCTTTTTGCATGAACTACATCTCCTCTGCTTTCCACCACAACCCTTTTTCGGAAGCTTTCTGACACCCTTGGTTTTAGCCACTAATGGATCCCGGATCGAACTATTGCTAGCAGCAGATGTGGGTGAACCATCAAATACATGATAGTCCTCTTCCAATGCCTGACACAAGAAATACCTGCCATAGCTTTCCAAAACATGCTTAATCTCTATGCTCCAAGATAAAAGAGCCAAAATGATGCGGCGTGTAACACACCATGTCGAAGCAAAAAGTCCTATTCACTATCATCCTCTTTATTGTTGACATACTCCAAAGGGGACTTCGCGTTAATTTTCTATCTCTTTAAAACCAAGCATTTTGGAACCTCCATAAGATGCCCAACCTTCATTATGAAGAACATATGACTGCATGGAACTCTGTTTCTCATCCACAACTTGCACTGGCAATCAACTTTTCTGGAATTTCTATCAAATAAGGCTATTATATGAACATAAGGATTTCCATATTCCTCAAGCGTGTATACCGTCATGTTCAAGCATCATCTTTTCATGACAAAATTGACCACCCCTACACCCTTGATGAATCCACATTTTACGATAATTATTTGCTCTAATTGGGTGGTGATGAGCGGATAATTTGTACGCTTTTTGGCATTGTTTTTAGTATGTTTTTAGTATGATCTAGTTAGTTTTTAGTATATTTTTATTAGTTTTTAGTTAAAATTCACTTTTCTGGACTTTACTATGAGTTTGTGTGTTTTTCTGTGATTTCAGGTATTTTCTGGCTGAAATTGAGGGACCTGAGTAAAAATCTGATCCAGAGACTGAAAAGGACTGCAGATGCCGTTGGATTCTGACCTCCCTGCACTCGAAGCGGATTTTCTGGAGCTACAGAAGCCCAATTGGCGCGCTCTCAATGGCGTTGGAAAGTAGACATCCTGGGCTTTCCAGCAATATATGATAGTCCATATTTTGCCCAAGATTTGATGGCCCAAACCGGCGTTCAAAGTCACCCTCAGAAATCCCAGCGTTAAACGCTGGAACTGGCACCAAAATGGGAGTTAAACGCCCAAACTGGCATAAAAGCTGGCGTTTAACTCCAAGAGAGGTCTCTGCACGAAAATTCTTCATTGCTCAGCCCAAGCACACACCAAGTGGGCCCGGAAGTGGATTTTTATGTCATTTACTCATTTCTGTAAACCTTAGGCTACTAGTTTTCTATAAGTAGGACCTTTTACTATTGTATTCAGACATCGAGGGGTAGCTATCTTCATTGTTATGCTATCTTAGATCATTGGGAGGCTGGCCTCATGGCCTTGCCTAGACCTTGTTCTTATGTATTTTCAACGGTGGAGTTTCTACACACCATAGATTAAGGTGTGGAGCTCTGCTGTACCTCGAGTATTAATGCAATTACTATTGTTCTTCCATTCAATTCCGCTTGTTCTTGTTCTAAGATATCACTTGTTCTTCAACTTGATGAATGTGATGATCCGTGACACTCATCATCATTCTCACCTATGAACGTGTGACTGACAACCACCTCCGTTCTACCTTCGATTGGGTGAATATCTCTTGGATTCCTGATTGCACGATGCATGGTTGATCGCCTGACAACCGAGTGCTTGACTGACAACCGAGCCAACCATTCCGTGAGATCAGAGTCTTCGTGGTATAGGCTAGAACTGATGGCGGCATTCAAGAGAATCCGGAAGGTCTAACCTTGTCTGTGGTATTCTGAGTAGGATTCGATGATTGAATGACTGTGACGTGCTTCAAACTCCTAGCAGGCGGGGCGTTAGTGACAGACGTAAAAGAATCGCTGGATTCTATTCCGGCCTGACCGAGAACCGACAGATGATTAGCCATGCTGTGACAGAGCATAGGAATATTTTCACTGAGAGGATGGGAGGTAGCCACTGACAACGGTGAAACCCTTGCATAAGCTTGCCATGGAAAGGAGTAAGAAGGATTGGATGAAGACAGTAGGAAAGCAGAAAGACGGAAGGGAAGGCATCTTCATGCGCTTATCTGAAGTTCCTACCAATGAATTACATAAGTACCTCTATCTTTATCTTTATGTTTTTATGCGTTCATCACCATCTCCATTTGAGTTTGCCTGACTAAGATTTACAAGATGACCATAGCTTGCTTCATACCAACAATCTCTGTGGGATCGACCCTTACTCGCGTAAGGTTTATTACTTGGACGACCCAGTACACTTGCTGGTTAGTTGTGCGAAGTTGTGTTTATGCCATGGTATTGAACACCATGTTTTTGGATTCATTACCGGGGATTATTTGAGTTGTGAAAAGTATTGATCACAATTTCGTGCACCAAGTTTTTGGCGCCGTTGCCGGGGATTGTTGAGTTTGGACAACTGACGGTTCATCTTGTTGCTTAGATTAGGTATTTTTTTCTTCAGAGTTCTTAAGAATGAATTCTAGTGTTTCAAGGTGATGTTCTTATCATCACCAAAGCTGATTGATCTTCATCAATTTAGCTCTTGAATGCAGTGTTCTGCTGAAGCTTGGCTAACCATGTCTAATTCCTTTAGACTGAAGCTTTAGACTAACATTGCATGATTCCTGGGATTCTCATTAAGAATTTTGATATCTTTTTCCACTTAATTTTCGAAAAACACAAAAAAATCAAAAAAATCATAAAATCCAAAAATTTCTTGTTTGAGTCTAGTGTCTCATGTTAAGTTTGGTGTCAATTGCATGCATCCATTCATGTGTTCTTAAGGATCTTCAAATAACTCTTGATGATTTCTTACTCTGATCTTTGAATTCTCTTGACTTGAGTGTTTTATGTGTCCCATATGCATTCTCATTAGTGTCAGTAGTATACAAACTGCTAAGTTTGGTGTCTTGCATGCATAGTTATTTGATTCTTGTTGCATTTTTATTTTTCCTTATTATTAAAAATCCAAAAATATTTTTTATTTGTGTCTTCTCAAGTCAATACTACAGAGAAATTAAAGATTCAGAACATACAGCAGAGGAATTACACAGAAAAGATGGGCGTTCAAAACGCCCAGTGAAGAAGGACAGACTGGCATTTAAACGCCAGCCAAGGTACCTGGTTGGGCGTTTAACGCCCAAAAGGGTATAGTTTTGGGCGTTAAACGCCAGAATGTGCACCATTCTGGGCGTTTAACGCCAGGATGGCACAAGAGGGAAGATTCTGTTTTTCAATGCAATTTTTTTTTCAGGTTTTCAAAGTTTTTCAAAATCAAATCTTTTTTCAAATCATATCTTTTCAATCATGTGTTTTCAAATTCAATTTCTTTCCATTTTCAAAGATACTTACTATCAATTAATGATTTGATTCAACACTTCAAGCATGTTGCCTTTTCTGTTGAGGAAGGTTTAATGTTTGAATCATATCTTTTCTTGTTAGTCAAGTTTTTAATTTTCAAAATCAAATCTTCTTTAAAATCAAATCCTTTTAAAATGTTTTTCAAATCATATCTTCTCAATCACATCTTTTTAAAACTAATCATATTTTCTTAACCACATCTTTTTCAAAATAGTTTTCAATCAAATCTTTTTGATTTCTAATTTTAAAATCTTTTTCAAAAATCACTTGATTTCTTTTTGGTGGGCGAAATTGTGAACTATACTTTTTCACAACTCTCATAATCCCCGGTAATGGCTCCAAAAACGTGGTAGCTCAATACCATGGCATTACACAACTTCGCACAACTAACCAGCAAGTGCACTGGGTCGTCCAAGTAATAAACCTTACGTGAGTAAGGGTCGATCCCACGGAGATTGTTAGTATTGAAGCAAGCTATGGTCATCTTGTAAATCTTAGTCAGGCAAACTCAAATGATAATGATGATGAACGAAAATAACACAAAGGTAAAGATAGAGATACTTATGTAATTCATTGGTGAGAACTTCAGATAAGCGCATGAAGATGCCTTCCCTTCCGTCTCTCTGCTTTCCTGCTGCCTTCACCCAATCCTTCCTACTCCTTTCCATGGCAAGCTCGTGTAGGGTTTCACTGTTGTCAGCAGCTACCTCCCATCCTCGCAGTGAAAGCTAATGCACACACTCTGTCACAGTGCTGCCAATCACCGGTGTGGTTCCCTCCCCTACCGGAATAGAATCCAGTGATTCTTTTGCGTCTGTCACTAACGCCCAGTAGGTTACAGGTTTGAAGCACGTCACAATCATTCAGTCATTGAATCCTACTCAGAATACCACAGACAAGGTTAGACCTTCCGGATTCTCTTGAATGCTGCCATCAGTTCTTGCCTATACCACGAAGACTCTGACCTCACGGAATGGCTGGCTCGTTTGTCAGGCGAGCACTCGGTTGTCAGGCGATCAACCATGCATCGTGCAATCAGGAATCCAAGAGATATTCACTAAGCCTCAAATGCTTGTAGAACAAGAGTGGTTGTCAGTCACTTTGTTCATGGGTGAGAATGGTGATGGGCGTCAATCATCACCTTCATCAAGTTGAAGAACAGGTGATATCTTGGAACAAGAACAAGCGGAATTGAATGGAAGAACAATAGTAATTGCATTAATACTCGAGGTACAGCAGAGCTCCACACCTTAATCTATGGTGTGTAGAAGCTCCACCGTTGAAAATACATAAGCATAAGGTCTAGGCATGGCCGAATGGCCAGCCTCCCAATGATCTAAGAACACAATGTCCAAATATGATCTAGAGATCTAAAGTGATCAAAAGATATAAAGATCCAAAGATTTCTAATACAATAGCAAAAGGTCCTACTTATAAGAAACTAGTAGCCTAAGGTGTACAGAAATGAGTAAATGACATAAAAATCCTCTTCCGGGCCCACTTGGTGTGTGCTTGGGCTGAGCAATGAAGCAAATTTCGTGTAGAGACTCTTCTTGGAGTTAAACGCCAGCTTTGGTGCCAGTTTGGGCGTTTAACTCCCATTTGGGTGCCAGTTCCAGCGTTTAACGCTGGGATTTCTTGAGGTGACTTTGAACGCCGGTTTGGGCCATCAAATCTTGGGCAAAGTATGGACTATCATATATTGCTGGAAATCCCAGGATGTCTACTTTCCAACGCCGTTGAGAGCGCGCCAATTGGGCTTCTGTAGCTCCAGAAAATCCACTTCGAGTGCAGGGAGGTCAGAATCCAACAGCATCTGCAGTCCTTTTTGGTCTCTGAATCAGATTTTTGCTCAGGTCCCTCAATTTCAGCCAGAAAATACCTGAAATCACAGAAAAACACACAAACTCATAGTGAAGTCCAGAAAAGTGAATTTTAACTAAAAACTAATAAAAATATACTAAAAACTAACTAGATCATACCAAAAACATACTAAAAACAATGCCAAAAAGTATACAAATTATCCGCTCATCACTTTTCCACTTTCATTTTCGAAAATCAAGCAGTGTTTTCAAAAATGTTTTCAAAATCTTTTACTTAATTTTCGAAAATTACTTCCCTCCTTCTCACATCCTTCTATTTATGGACTAACACTATCCCTTAATGCAAAATTCGAACTCCATCTTCTTTGATAAGTTCGAATTTTCTACTTCTGTCTTCTACTCTTCTTTTCCTCTGACACTTTAAGGAATCTCTATACTGTGACATAGAAGATTCCATATTTTCTTGTTCTCTTCTCTTTCATATGAGCAGGAGCAAAGACAAAGGCATTCTTGTTGAGGCTGATCCTGAACCTGAAAGGACCTTGAAGAGAAAGCTAAGAGAAGCCAAAGCACAACTCTCTTTAGAGGACCTGACCGAATTCTTCAAAGAAGAAGAACACATGGCAGCCGAAAACAACAATGCCAACAATGCAAGGAAGGTGCTGGGTGACTTTACTGCACCTACTCCCGATTTCTATGGGAGAAGCATCTCTATCCCTGCCATTGGAGCAAACAACTTTGAGCTTAAGCCTCAATTAGTTTCTCTAATGCAACAGAATTGCAAGTTCCATGGACTTCCATTGGAAGATCCTCATCAGTTCTTAGCTGAGTTCTTGCAAATCTGTGACATTGTCAAGACTAATGGGGTTGACCTTGAGGTCTACAGACTTATGCTATTCCCTTTTGCTGTAAGAGACAGAGCTAGAACATGGTTGGACTCTCAACCTAAAGAAAGCCTGGACTCTTGGGAAAAGCTAGTCAATGCCTTCTTGGCAAAGTTCTTTCCACCTCAAAAATTGAGTAAGCTTAGAGTGGAAGTCCAAACCTTCAGACAGAAGGAAGGAGAATCCCTCTATGAAGCTTGGAAAAGATACAAACAATTAATCAGAAAGTGTCCTTCTGATATGCTTTCTGAATGGAGCATCATAGGTATTTTCTATGATGGTCTCTCTGAACTATCCAAGATGTCTTTGGATAGCTCTGCAGGAGGATCTCTTCATCTGAAGAAGATGCCTACTGAAGCTCAAGAACTGATTGAAATGGTTGCAAATAACCAATTCATGTACACTTCTGAAAGAAATCCTGTGAACAATGGGACTAGTCAGACGAAAGGAATTCTTGAGATTGACACTCTGAATGCTATATTGGCTCAGAATAAAATATTGACTCAACAAGTCAACATGATTTCTCAAAGTCTGTCTGGAATGCAAAATGCTCCAAGCAGTACTAAGGAGGCTTCATCTGAGGAAGAAGCTTATGATCCTGAGAACCCTTCAATGGAAGAGGTGAATTACATGGGAGAACCCTATGGAAACACCTATAATCCTTCATGGAGAAATCATCCAAATTTTTCATGGAAGGATCAACAGAGACCCCAACAAGGTTTCAAAAACAATAATGGTGGAAGAAACAGGTTTAGCAATAGCAAGCCTTTTCCATCATCTTCTCAGCAACAGACAGAGAGTTCTAAGCAGAATAACTCTGACTTAGCAACCATGGTCTCTGATCTGATCAAAACCACTCAAAGTTTCATGACTGAAACAAGATCCTCCATTTGAAATTTGGAGGCACAAGTGGGTCAGCTGAGCAGGAAAATTACTGAACTCCCTCCTAGTACTCTCCCAAGCAATACAGAAGAAAATCCAAAAGGAGAGTGCAAGGCCATCAACATGGCCGAATTTTGGGAGGAAGGAGAGGCAGTGAACGCCACTGAGGAAGGCCTCACTGGGCGTCCACTGGCCTCCAATGAGTTCCCCAATGAGGAACCATGGGAATCTGAGGCTCAAACTGAGACCATAGAGATTCCATTGGACTTACTTCTGCCATTCATGAGCTCTGATGAGTATTCTTCCTCTGAAGAGGATGAGTATGTCACTGAAGAGCAAGTTGCTAAATACCTTGGAGCAATCATGAAGCTAAATGACAAGTTATTTGGAAATGAGACTTGGGAGGATGAATCCCCTTTGCTCACCAAAGAACTGGATGACTTGTCTAGGCAGAAACTGCCTCAAAAGAGACAGGATCCTGGGAAGTTTTCAATACCTTGTACCACAGGCACCATGACCATCAAGAAGGCCTTGTGTGACTTAGGGTCAAGTGTAAACCTCATGCCTCTCTCTGTAATGGAGAAGTTAGGGATCTCTGAGGTACAAGCTGTAAAAATCTCACTAGAGATGGCAGACAACTCAAGAAAACAAGCCCATGGACTTGTAGAGGATGTTCTGGTTAAAGTTGAAGACCATTACATCCCTACTGATTTCATAGTCCTAGAGACTGGGAAGTGCATAGATGAATCCATCATCCTTGGCAGACCCTTCCTAGCCACAGCAAGAGCTGTGATTGATGTTGATAGAGGAGAGTTGATCATTCAAGTGAATGAAGAATCCTTGGTGTTTAAGGCCCAAGGATATCCCTCTGTCATCATGGAGAGGGAGCATGAAGAGCTTCTCTCAAAACAGAGCCAAACAGAGCCCCCACAGTCAAACTCTAAGTTTGGTGTTGGGAGGCCACAACCAAACTCTAAGTTTGGTGTTGAACCCCCACATTCAAACTCTAAGTTTGGTGTTGAGAGGTTCCAACATAGCTCTGAGCATTTCTGAGGCTCCATAAGAGTCCTCTGTCAAGCTAATGACATTAAAGAAGCGCTTGTTGGGAGGCAACCCAATGTTTTATAATTAACTATTTTCTTTTGTTATTTTATATTTTTTGTAGGTTGATGATCATAAGAAGTCACAAAATCAATGAAAAAAGCAAAAACAGAATGAAAAACAGGAAGAAAAACAGCACACCCTGGAGAACGCACCTACTGGCGTTTAAACGCCAGTGAGGCTAGCTGTTGGGCGTTTAACGCCCAGTCTGGCACCATTCCGGGCGTTTAACGCCAGAAAGGGGCACCAGACTGGCGTTAAACGCCAGAAAAGTGCAAGAAGCTGGCGTTAAACGCCAGAAATGGGCACCAGCCCGGCGTTTAACGCCAGAATTGGCACAAATCGAGATTTTGCTTGCCATTTGGTGCAGGGATGACTTTTCCTTGACACCTCAGGATCTGTGGACCCCACAGGACCCCCACCTACCCCACCACTCTCTCTCTTCTTCACCCATTCACCAATCACCTCCACACCTCTTCCCCAAAAACCCTTCACCTATCAAATCCCATCTTTCTCTTCACCACTCACATCCATCCTTCATAAAACCCCATCTACCTCACCATTCAAATTCAAACCACTTTCCCACCCAAACCCACCCTCAAATGACCGAACCCTACCCTTCCCCCTCTCCTATATAAACCCTCCTTCACTCCTTCCTTTCCACACAACCTAAACACCATTTCTCCCCCCTTTGGCCAAACACAAAGCCATTCCCTTTCTCCTCATTTTTTCTTCTTCTCCTCTCTTCTTTCTTCTTTTGCTCGAGGACGAGCAAACATTTTAAGTTTGGTGTGGTAAAAGCATTGCTTTTTGTTTTTCCATAACCATTTATGGCATCCATGGCCGGAGAAACCTCTAGAAAGAGGAAAGGGAAGGCAAAAGCTTCCACCTCCGAGTCATGGGAGATGGAGAGATTCATCTCAAGGGTGCATCAAGACCACTTCTATGAAGTTGTGGCCTTGAAGAAGGTGATTCCCGAGGTCCCTTTTTCACTCAAAAAGGGTGAACATCCGGAGATACAACATGAGATCCGAAGAGGTTGGGAAGTTCTTACCAACCCCATTCAACAAGTCGGAATCTTGATGGTTCAAGAGTTCTATGCCAATGCATGGATCACCAAGAACCATGATCAAAGTGTGAACCCGGATCCAAAGAATTATCTTACTATGGTTCGGGGGAAATACTTGGATTTTAGTCCGGAAAGTGTAAGGTTGGCATTCAATTTGCCCATGATGCAAGGAGATGAACACCCTTACACTAGAAGGGTCAACTTTGATCAAAGGTTGGACCAAGTCCTCACAATCATATGTGAAGAGGGCGCCCAATGGAAGAGAGATTCAAGAGGGAAGCCGGTTCAATTGAGAAGGCATGACCTCAAACCCGTGGCTAGAGGATGGTTGGAGTTTATCCAATGCTCAATCATTCCCACTAGCAACCGGTCCGAAGTTACCATAGACCGGGCTATCATGATTCATAGCATCATGATTGGAGAAGGAATAGAAGTTCATGAGGTTATAGCTCAAGAGCTCTATAAGGTGGCGGACAAGTCCTCTACCTTGGCAAGGTTAGCCTTCCCTCATCTCATTTGTCACCTCTGTTGTTCAGTTGGAGTTGACATAGAGGGAGACATCCCTATTGATGAGGACAAGCCCATCACTAAGAAGAGGATGGAGCACACAAGAGACTCCACTCATCATGAGATCCCTGAGATACCTCAAGGGATGCACTTTCCTCCACAAAACTATTGGGAGCAACTAAACACCTCCCTAGGAGAATTGAGTTCCAACATGGGACAACTAAGGGTGGAGCACCAAGAACACTCCATCATCCTCCATGAAATTAGAGAAGATCAAAGAATCATGAAAGAGGAGCAAAAAAGACAAGGAAGAGACATTGAGGAGCTCAAGCACTCCATAGGGTCTTCAAGAGGAAGAAAGAGCCGCCATCACTAAGGTGGACCCATTCCTTGATTTCCTTGTTCTTTATTCTTCTATTTTTCAAATTTCATGCTTATGTTTATCTATGTTTGTGTCTTGTGATCATTAGTATCTTAGTGTCTATGCCTTAAAGTTATGAATGTCCTATGAATCCATCACCTCTCTTAAATAAAAACGTGCTTAATTGAAAAAGAAAAAGAATTGCATGAATTTTGAATTTTATAACAGTTTAATTATTTTGATGTGGTGGCATTACTTTTGTCTTCTGAATGTATGCGTAAACAGTGCATATGTATCTTGAATTTGTGGTTCATGAATGTTGGCTCTTGAAAGAATGATAAAAAAGGAGACATGTTACTGAGGATCTGAAAAATCATAAAAATGATTCTTGAAGCAAGAAAAAGCAGTGAATACAAAAAAAAATAATAATAATAAAAATCCGAAAAAAAAAGAGAAAAGAAAACGAAAAAAAGAGAAAAATAAAGAAATAAAGTTGTGATCCAAGGCAAAAAGAGTGTGCTTAAGAACCCTGGACACCTCTAATTGGGGACTCTAGCAAAGCTGAGTCACAATCTGAAAAGGTTCACCCAATTATGTGTCTGTGGCATGTATGTATCCGGTGGTAATACTGGAAGACAGAGTGCTTTGGGCCACAGCCAAGACTCAATAAGTAGCTTTGTTCAAGAATCATCATACTCTACTAGGAGAATCAATAACACTATCTGGATTCTAAGTTCCTAAAGAAGCCAATCATTCTGAATTTCAAAGGATAGAGTGAGATGCCAAAACTATTCAGAGGCAAAAAGCTAAAAGCTCCGCTCATCTAATTAATACTGATCTTCATAGATGTTTTTGGAATTCATTGCATATTCTCTTCTTTTTATCTTAGTTGATTTTCAATAGCTTGAGGACAAGCAACAATTTAAGTTTGGTGTTGTGATGAGCGGATAATTTGTACGCTTTTTGGCATTGTTTTTAGTATGTTTTTAGTATGATCTAGTTAGTTTTTAGTATATTTTTATTAGTTTTTAGTTAAAATTCACTTTTCTGGACTTTACTATGAGTTTGTGTGTTTTTCTGTGATTTCAGGTATTTTCTGGCTGAAATTGAGGGACCTGAGCAAAAATCTGATTCAGAGACTGAAAAGGACTGCAGATGCTGTTGGATTCTGACCTCCCTGCACTCGAAGCGGATTTTCCGGAGCTACAGAAGCCCAATTGGCCCGCTCTCAACGGCGTTGGAAAGTAGACATCCTGGGCTTTCCAGCAATATATGATAGTCCATACTTTGCGCAAGATTTGATGGCCCAAACCGGCGTTCAAAGTCACCCTCAGAAATTCCAGCGTTAAACGCTGGAACTGGCACCAAAATGGGAGTTAAACGCCCAAACTGGCATAAAAGCTGGCGTTTAACTCCAAGAGAGGTCTCTGCACGAAAATTCTTCATTGCTCAGCCCAAGCACACACCAAGTGGGCCCGGAAGTGGATTTTTATGTCATTTACTCATTTCTGTAAACCTTAGGCTACTAGTTTTCTATAAGTAGGACCTTTTACTATTGTATTGAGACATCGAGGGGTAGCTATCTTCATTGTTATGCTATCTTAGATCATTGGGAGGCTGGCCTCATGGCCATGCCTAGACCTTGTTCTTATGTATTTTCAACGGTGAAGTTTCTACACACCATAGATTAAGGTGTGGAGCTCTGCTGTACCTCGAGTATTAATGCAATTACTATTGTTCTTCCATTCAATTCCGCTTGTTCTTGTTCTAAGATATCACTTGTTCTTCAACTTGATGAATGTGATGATCCGTGACACTCATCATCATTCTCACCTATGAACGTGTGACTGACAACCACCTCCGTTCTACCTTCGATTGGGTGAATATCTCTTGGATTCCTGATTGCACGATGCATGGTTGATCGCCTGACAACCAAGTGCTCGACTGACAACCGAGCCAACCATTCCGTGAGATCAGAGTCTTCGTGGTATAGGCTAGAACTGATGGCGGCATTCAAGAGAATCCGGAAGGTCTAACCTTGTCTGTGGTATTCTGAGTAGGATTCGATGATTGAATGACTGTGACGTGCTTCAAACTCCTAGCAGGCGGGGCGTTAGTGACAGACGCAAAAGAATCGCTGGATTCTATTCCGGCCTGACCGAGAACCGACAGATGATTAGCCATGCTGTGACAGAGCATAGGAACATTTTCACTGAGAGGATGGGAGGTAGCCACTGACAACGGTGAAACCCTTGCATAAGCTTGCCATGGAAAGGAGTAAGAAGGATTGGATGAAGACAGTAGGAAAGCAGAGAGACGGAAGGGAAGGCATCTTCATGCGCTTATCTGAAGTTCCTACCAATGAATTACATAAGTACCTCTATCTTTATCTTTATGTTTTTATGCATTCATCACCATCTCCATTTGAGTTTGCCTGACTAAGATTTACAAGATGACCATAGCTTGCTTCATACCAACAATCTCTGTGGGATCGACCCTTACTCGCGTAAGGTTTATTACTTGGACGACCCAGTACACTTGCTGGTTAGTTGTGCGAAGTTGTGTTTATGCCATGGTATTGAACACCAAGTTTTTGGATTCATTACCGGGGATTATTTGAGTTGTGAAAAGTATTGATCACAATTTCGTGCACCAGGTGGATTTTATCAACCTTTCTTGAATTTATCCATTGAAATAGCAAAGTTTCATGATGTCTTCCTAATTTGTGCTTGAAAGTGAAAACATGCTCTTTAGACCTTTTTATTGCTAAATTTTATTCACTTTGATCCCATTTGGTGCCTTGATGCATTTGTGAAGTGATTTCATGTTTTCAAGGCAAGTTTGGGATGAAGAAGTGAAGAAAGAGCATCCAAAATGGGAGAAATCATGAAGGGAATGAATTTTGGAAGCTACTGCAAAGATGCGTATGCACAGTGATGCGTGCGTACGCACAACGGTGACTTCGTGCAAGGATGCGTATGCACCAAATGTCATGTGTATGCACGATGGGAATTTTGCGCAACTGTGCGTACGCGCCGTGGGTCGTGCGTACGCACGACTGCATGCACGTGAGCTCATTAATGCAAATCGTTGGAGGTAAATCTTGGGCCTCCAAAACCCAGTCCAACTCATTTTCTGAAGCTATTTGAGGCCAAAGTGAAGAGGAATGAAGGGGGAATTAGGTTTAGCTTTTACATGTTTTTCTCTTAGTTTCTAGAGAGAGAAGCTCCCCCCTCTCTTTAGAATTAGGGTTTTTTAGTTTAATTTCTTGCAATTTCTACTTTTAATTTTTGTTTTCATTTACTTTTCCTTGTCATTTATTGTTATTGCATCTTTGTTCTTTCCTTCTATTTTGTTATTTCATTTCTTTTGTTCTTTTATGTTTATGACACTTTATTATTTTAATTTACATTTAATGCAATTTATGTTTTATGTTCATTTATTGCTTTCTTTAGTTATTGTTATTATTTTCTTACTTTTGGTAGTTAGATTTTATTTTCTATGCAATTTAATATTATTTTATTTTCATGCACACCAAGTGTTTGATAAAATGCTTGGCTTAGTTTTTACATTGTTTTCATCCACTCTTGGCTTGAAATTGATGACTTTGGTGACCCTTGAGTCATTAAAGTCTATTCTTGTTGATACATTAGAGTAGTTAGTTGATTTGGTCGCCATTGACTCTATGTGACCCTAAGTGTTGACATGGGACTTATGGATTGAAATCAACTATGCCTATTTGACTTATCCTCGATGTAGGATTAACTAAGTAGGATTAACTCTTCATAATCATCATGTGTTTGTGGTCAATGGTTAGGATAGGTAGCCTTAGCTCTCAATTACTTGCCAAGAGGACACTTGAAGTTTCCTTTACTTGCATTTAATTGCTTTGACTTTTATTGCTTTGATGTTTAATTTCTTGCATGTTTAGTTTCCACACTCTTGGTTGAGAAATTGGGTGTTTGGGTGAAATTGAGTTGTGGATGTCCATTCCGCTTTGTGTGAGGATTGTTAATTGGTTTGGTTTCTCTTGACTCTAAGTGACCCACTAGTGTTGACTTAGGACTTAGGGATTGGAATCAATTATGCTCTTTTGCCTAATTCTCAAGTAGGATTGACTAATTGGGATTAATTCCATACAATTCCCAAGAGTCCATAACTAGGATAGGAATCCTTAATTACCCACTTCTTGCCAAGAGTCCTTTTTAGTATTTAATTTCCATTTGCATTGCTTTTAATTGCTTTCCTTTTAATTCCTTGCATGTTCATTTAATTTCTTCCCATTTACATTCCTTGCCTCTCTTGAAATCCCAATCCCTCATTTCCTCCATAGCCAATGATTGACACTTAATTGCAACTCCTAGGGAAGACGATCCGAGGTTAAATTACTCTTGATCTCGGTTACTTTAATTTGAATTTAACATTTGATTGTGAGAATTCATTGTTGGTTTGGACTATGCTACCAATAAATTTATTTTTGTTTTGATTGATTCCAAACTATACAAGAATTCTCATCATTGTCAACCTCTATTTGTTTCCTAACATCACTAAATATTTTCCTAGTGTATACCCTTGTTGCATAGGTTTTTATGGACATCAGACAAGTAGTAATCACTGTAAAATTCAATTAAATTGTAATTAATAAATTGATAGTTAATAAATTAAAATAAAAGTGAAGATTTGGAAATTTAAGATTTATAATTTGAAAAAATAAAAATATTTAGAATATGAATTAAAATGCTAATCTTAAAGGTTTTGATCCAAAATTGAGCCAACGGGCTAAAACGAGTGAACCGAACCCATGTTGATCCCAAGCCCACATATATAAACTCCCCAAAGTCACTTAGCACTTCCCATTTCAGCATGAGAGAGAGAGAGAGAGAGAGAGAGAGAGCACCGTGAATTGAGAAGAGAAGAAAAACCAAAGGTTTCACTATTCACTTCCAATTTCAATTGATCATAACTTTTGATCCAGAGCTCCGATTGACAATTCGTTTATGGCCATACATTCATATCAAAATCCTCTTCAATTCTATCCAAACAAATTAGTAAGAATATCAAAATTCCTTGTCCATTTCTCTATTCCTTTTAAAATTTGCATTTTTGGTAAAGTGGGTTTTGAAATCTTGTGATTTTGGTTCATTAAGGGTGCTCTAACATAGATTCTAAGTGGATTCCATTCCAATATTCAGTGGATAAAGGTAAGAAATACTTTTTCATGTATTCATAAAATTTTATAAAGCCCTAGTGATTGAATAACGTGTATATTATGTGAAAATAGTGTAGATTGAATATGAGAGGCATTTAGTTGATTATAGGTGGTGCTTGAGCTTGGTGGATGTAAACTTGGAGCTTATGCTTGGTGAAATTCAAGAATTGAGGGTTTGATTTTGGCTTCCTAGAGGTACGGTTTAAGTTTCATTTAAATACCATGTAATGTGACATGAAGTCCTAAACTAGATGCCCTTCAGAATAAGATTGAATTGTTTTATTGGTTGGAATTGAAACGTTATAATAGATGAATTATTAAATTTGATTTTGGTTGGTGATTAGTTGTTTATGATTTATGAATTAAATTGGTGAATTTTGGGCCAGAGGCTGTGAAAGGTCAGCTTTGTAATTTGATGGAATGCATTGAATGTTTATGCTTGAAGTTGAGATGATGATTATGTAACTGAGTATATAGAAATTTGGTAATGAATTGTTAGAATAGAGGAATTAATGAATTGAGATGTGATAATGATGAATTAGAGTCGTAATGCGTAAATTAAGTAGGCTTGAACTTAGTTGAAAGTAAAGAAGTGATTTGGGATAGTTGGGAGGTATTAAATCAATGTAGAAACTAAAATGGCTTATGAACTTTTTGGAAATTTGGCAATTTCTGTTTTTGGATAGTTTTTAACCAACTTTCTTTTTTTGACACATAACTTCTAACAAATTCTCTAACGTCCAATACGATGTAACACTTTCATCCATGAGAATCCCAAACCCAAAGATAGTTGTTTGCTTGTGGTTGTTTGAACAAAAAAATATTAGAACCGGTCGCCTATACTTGTTCTTCTTATACGTAGAGTCAAAAGCCAGTACATCACCAAAATATTGGTAATTAACTCCACTACCTCCATCAGCCCAAATTAGATTCCCTAGTCTTCGATCATTGATTAAGTTGTATCTCACAATTGACATGTGATTCGCAATAGCCTTACCCTCCAGATACCCTATAGTAGCGTTCGCATCATCGTCTACAATCTTTTTACGTCGACTTTTGTCAGCATAGTTATACGCATCATCTTTCAAAAACCTAACCAAAGAGTAGCTACCAGCCATACCCGCCATGTAACCAACTATCTTCAAAGTTGAGATCCCATGTACATTCATTCTATCTATTTGAGATTTTGCGACATTCGCCATACTACAGTGATCTGCAATCATGTGAACCATGCTAACATGAGTTAACTCGTGGTTGAGCTCCAAGATAACCTTCCTGACCTTCCAAGTTTGTTCGCTTTTATTAAGATATATTGACATCTTCGCTTCTTAATTGGTCCATGTCTCAGGTTTGTGAGCCCTCCGTCTATCAACTTTATTTGTTATAGTGTTTGGTATCTCTCAAATCTTTCCTATTGCAAAAAAAATATATATCTCACCAAATTACCTTCACAATCTTTCCCAGAGTCACCATTATGTATCCTAAATCCATTATACTTTGAATATACCCTATAAAACTCATACACATCTTTCATAGATTACCCAAACCTTTTCATTATATCCTCTGCGCTCATCTTACCAACTAAACCGACATTAGTATAATCATCCTCCTCCACATCATCACTTAAACCCTCCTCCTCATCATCATCATCAATGCTTCGTGGTGTAACTCCATAATCATATTCCATTTCTTCATTGCCATTGCAATCACTTTCAGTCTTTCCAATTTTTCCAAATCCATCACTAGAGTTAATTGCAAACTGCAACTCCACAAAAGAAAAAATACGTCGTATGCATATATTTCTAATGGAAATTTCCAAACACATAATCATATCTATGTCGTATAATCATTTTTAAATAAACAACACTAATAAAAATGTTATGACTCTTAATTCATTGACACTAAAATGTAACCCACACTTAACATTCTAATTACTACCTTCAAATTAAAAATCGACCCTGGTCTTTTACCAAATTCATTAACAAATCCAAAACAAACAACTTAATTAAAACTACAAAATGCTACAAACATTATGTCGCCATATGTTTGCAGTTTGGTCGGGAAATCCCCTGCCTCTCTCCCTCTATCCAATTCTTTGTTCATGGACATACCCTTTAACAGTGACTTTGGCAACCACCACAACATCTTCCTTTAACGATGATGACGCCACCGCTGGCTCAATGATGCTTAGTGACTGCTACCCCTTAATAACTATTGGGAAAATTTTGGAGGCTCCTATGCTATTTTCTTCTCCAAATTCTCATTTTTTCCTTTTTGTTCTAGGAATTTGTGCTAACCCTAACTGGTAAAGAACGATGCCTTAATATTTTTTACGACAAATAAATAAAAAATACATAAATGTGACTTTTTTAGTTTCTAAATATTTTGCATTACAGATCTACTGTGACAAAAAATACAAGGTCCACTAGTGTTGAATAAAAAAATAATTTTGCAATATTAAATGCATTTTTTAAACTATTCAAATATGTCATTAAATGAGAATAGTCTACCCTTAATGATAATTAGTGTGCTTATGGTCAAACACCAATATTGAGAACTGGGTCCCACAACTGCTTTTTTCTGCACATGCATATAATGAAAAGTCATGCGATTGGACACGCGTCCAATACACCCGAGTGACACACATTCTTTATGTGGGAAAAGATTTTCCCTTCAGTACCAAAGATTTTTCTAATAGTTATACGATCC
Source organism: Arachis hypogaea (assembly GCF_003086295.3). Lineage (NCBI taxonomy): Eukaryota > Viridiplantae > Streptophyta > Magnoliopsida > Fabales > Fabaceae > Arachis > Arachis hypogaea. The sequence continues at coordinate 105,946,449 of NC_092038.1, forward strand.
AAATTATAGTAGAAACTCTCCTTAATTTTTGGCAATAAATTAAATTTCATATAAATTTTTATTCTTTCAAATAAAAACCCTGGAAACCCTTATTCTTTAGTTACACATGCAAAAATGTAAAGGGACAGTTAGCATCACTACAATAATAGAGAAAGCTGGCATAGGAGATGGTGACGACAACGCATTAAGTCATCAATGTCATAGGGACAATGGTGTAAAAATGTGTGATTGTCAGGTATTTACAAATTTTTAAAAGACAAAATATTTTTTGTTTTAAATTATCTCTATTTTAACTTTTACCATTACTTTTAGATTTCTGAAGATCAAATTCTAATCACAACTACCATAGGGACCTTCTAATGAATTGAGAGATAAAATTATGAGCAATGCTAGTGAGAATTGATTTCAACTTAGCGAACTCAACCAACCATGCCTATAATTTATTTGTTATTTTATTGAATAATTTGATTTGTGACAATTAGCTTAACAATGCATTCTTTATTTTTGGAATGGATGTAGTTTGAGTTTTCTTATTATAAAGAGACGGATATCACATATTGACAATTATCTAATGTCATATTTCCGATTTTTACTTTAATGTTTTGAATTTAATTTGTAATTTGTAATTTATTGTTGCACATTAATTACACAAAATATTTTTGAAGTTTCACAAAACATGTCCTGAATTTAGTACGTCATCTTTTATAAGACTTTAGTTTAAGACAGATTGTATATTATATATTATAGGTTCATTTCTCAGTTAGTATGTATTCATTTTATAGTTCCAAATCCAACTATTCTATAGTCATTCAAGTCAAGCCATGGACTGATCATAATTGTTTCTTCAAGGTAAATAATGGCTCTTTTAAGAAAATTTTTATTTTTTGTAACATTTAAAAGTTTGAGTTGAGGCACTAATATGACAATATCTAGTGTATTTATGTTTGGAAACGCCTATCATTCAAGAAAAAATTATTGAAGAAATGGAGTTGAACTTCTTATCAAGATTTTACATGCAAATTTCCCAGAATTGTTTTGTACTTTTATTTTGTCCCATCTTTCATGCACATCTTTGATGAATTGTTATATTGCAAAAAAGAGTTTGGCTGTTACAAAATAACTTTTCTTTACATATAGTTGTGGCAATTGAGGATGTATATTTTCAAAAGCTTTGATGTTGATTATTACTGTATACGAGGTAGTTTTGACACTACAAGAAAATCTTTGAGTGCCATTGGATTTTTCATCAGATTTAGCGTCACATGTTACCGTTGAATTTATAGGCAAAAATTGGAACTATTTCATCGTGTTAAACATTTACCGTCAAATTTGCTACTCTAACGGTAAAGTTGCTGGTAATAATTGGAGGGAAATTAGGAAATTTGGCGCGTATTCGTTACCGTCGAAGTTACCGTCAACTTAGTCCGATACAGCATTTTGGTCAACCGCAAAACATTTCTGTCAAATTTATCTACCAGTAAACTGACGGTAATGAGTCTTAAAATTCGAAGTGCGAACCCTCTTTCCCTTCATTTCGAATCCTCCTCTCTTTTCCCACTCTACCTATAACCCTCTCCCCACCGCTCTGTCAGCCCACCGCTAGCAACTCCTTTGTAGCCCACTTTTGCTGCCTCCTCTCTCCTCATCCTCTGCAGCCCACTCTCTATATATCCCTCTCCCTCGACATCCTCTCCGGCGGCCCCTCTCCCTCTTGCCACGCCATCCACCTTTGCCAACCACCACCAACAGTGTCGGCCCTCCAACATTCTCCTGTCACCACTATCATTGCTGTTACCATCATTACTACCGCCACTTTTGCCAGTGTCGCCAGCTCCTTCTATGTTCTCTTCTCTACTCTTCACCATCTTCTCTATTCTCTTCTCCACTCCTACGTTTCAGGTTCTTCTTCATTTTAATATTAATTTCAATCTTTATTTTAGTTATCCTTAGTATTATTATAGGTTTTAGTTGTTAATTATTATTATGCTCGAGTTAGATTTAATGTTTAGTTTTAGAGGATTTAGGTTGTTAAGTTAGATTTAAAGTATTAGGTTTTAAGTTGTTGAAAAGTGTTTGGAATTGTGAATGAATTGATCGATTGAAATTGTTTGTTTGAATATTCTGCTGGAAATATGAATTACTGCAGTTAGTATATTGTTATGTTGACTTCTTGTCAATTAGGGTTGAAAGAATGCTTGGTTGTTCAATTTGATATGTTTGATGTCTTTGAATGTCAAGTGTTTGATAATATGCCTCTTGTAAATATTGAGTTTTTGGTGTGTATGTAGTGATAGAATGCCACATTGGTTTGTTTGTGAACTTACTTTCAATATATATATATATATATATATATATATATATATATATATATATATATATATATATATATATCACACTTTAAAACTTTCGTTTTGCACAAATTCACCATAAAATGTTATTGTCTTTTGTATGTGTATTAATATTTTTAGATTTGGTAAATTTAATTTAGCTTTGACTAATGTTGTGGATTGAGGTTGGTTGGATTTGTGAGAATCGTAAATGTGGATATATGTCCAATTTTAGGGGAGGTTATGTTAAAAATTTTTTGAAATAATATAAAAGTTGAAGGATTTGTGTTGTATATATTTATTAGTGTTGATTGGTATTCTCTTTGCAGATATGACAACAGTAGCAGAGGTGTCACAAGTCGGTCTTATAGTCATAGTAGAGAGAGGGTTTCCACTGGTACCCTAGGAATTTCTCAGTCATCGCCCTCTACCCCGACTGCCCCGTCGACCCGTAGCATCACAGGCAGGTCTATCGTACCAGCAATTCATTATGGTCTCGAATCCGACTATGTGGCTCATTCTGTTACGCCCCCTTTAACTCCAGCGACAGAGACCGGGTGCCAAAATGCTCTAATGTGTCCCAGCCAAATGCCAATCCACCACCGCACATCATACGGATGAGGATTCAACTCGATGGCAAGACGACATGAGTACTATTTTAAGTCTTTTATATGCAATTTATTTTAAATTTGTTACGTGTTTGTTAATCTTAAGTATTTCATTGATAGGTTTGCACCAAACAACAATGCATGTACACAGAATATCTCTAATGTGATTAAGTCGACGTACGACAACCTATGGCCGAGCTATACGAAGATCCCTGTTGAGACCAAAGAGCGATAGTTTCAAAAGTGGGCGGTAAGAACCCAATGTTGTTGAATTAATTATATTTTATTTCGAATAACTAATGTTGTTGAATTACTTTGTGTAGGAGAAATTTATATGAGATAAGAAACATGATCCCATGATCAGGAAGATCTACAACCACCGGATAGTTAAACGACTTCAGCAGATGATGTAGGACGTTCGTTAGGGGCACACATGATTTGGATATATATATATATATATATATATATATATATATATATATATATTAAAAGGGCATTGGACGTCTATTTTAGTACTGATGAGGAGTTCAGGTGTTGCCGTCTGAAGAATAGAGCTAATATGGCCTCGTCGAGGTCGTCCAAGTATACCAGTGGGTCGGCGACTTTCATGAAAAGTTGAAGACGAAGAGCAGGCTAGTACGTAGTTTGCTAATCTTTGTTAATTATTACTTAAATTAATTGTTACTTGATTTATTTTATTACTTGGTTTTAATTTGTATAGTCTAAGTCGTTCGAGCATGAGGCGACATTGGCAAAAACCTTTAAGTATACACATACGTTAAAGGCCAACAAGGAACGATTTGCTGATGAGCGATCTGCGGCTCATTACATGAGTTTTCAATTAATTCTAAGTTTGAAATGTATTCAGTTTAAAGTAACTTAACAGTCATCCTAATCACAACATGTGTTATACAAGAAGACTACATTCAAAGATTGGAGTCTGTGACCCAACAATCTCAGCTTAGTGGGGACAACTCCACCTCTGATTCCTTAGTCGTCGATCCTGATAGGGTTTGGCATGACTCGGGCTTTGAGATCTACAAGAATCGCGTCTACGGGTTAGGGTCGTTCTTTGTCAGTGGCCTCTGCACCTCCATATTGGTGGCTTTATCTGCATCTACCTTTGTCACCAACCCTGTTCAATCTCGAGGAAATCTTTTATTTAAGGGAGCAGGTGCAGAAGATCACACAGGAGCTTCACCAACAAGCTCAACAGTCTAAGGGAAGGTACAAAGAGCTTCTTGCACGTGTAGGAGACACTGTTTTCCTTAGGCTGGAGCTGCGGGAGGACCTGGAGTGACTAGAGCATTTGTGAGACATCACAACCTAGTCCATCGCCTCAGCAGTGGAAAGAAGACAATGACGATTACCGAAAACCGTAGGGTTTAGGGATTTTATTTATTTTATGTCTATTTTATTGTATTTTACTTCTTTGACTTTTTACTATATTCAGACCCTGGATATTTAATAAAATCATTAGATTTTCGATGATACTCATCATTTTTCTTGTTGTGTGAATGTAATTTAACTGTTTATTCATATGTATAAACCCATCAAACTACAAAAGTAGAACCTAATGTTATTCATATTCAATCCCAAAGCAAGAATATGTATATAGATGGAATAAAATAAGAAAAAGTACACAAACAAGAGGGTTAAAATCAAGTGATCCCCTCCCCCATTACAACCAATATGGCAATATCAAGTTCTTGTCATAATTATAAACAAAAGAGAAAAGGTTAAAATGTAATAGTCAGAATAAATAAAAGTTGTATTGCTTTTGTAGATTGAACAAATACAAGTGCATGACAAATCATCATTTATTCATTATGCAAGTTAGCAAATCAAACCATGGGATTACTGGTGGACGAAATTGTGATCACTTGTATGTATTTATAAAAGATGTATACTCTGAGGGCATTGTTTATTTTCTTCACAATCTCGTTCAACTAACCAGCAAGTGTACTGGGTCGTCCAAGTAATAACCTTACGTGAGTAAGGGTCGAATCCACAGAGATTGTTGGTATGAAGCAAGCTATGGTCACCTTGCAAATCTCAGTCAGGCAGAAAAAAGAGGAATTGTAATTATAATAATTAAAAAGGAATAATAAAAGGGATAGAACACTTATGCAGATTCATTGGTGGGAATTTCAGATAAGCGGATGGAGATGCTGTAGAGCTCTTGGACGCCTGCTCTCCTACTCCTTCTACTCAATCCTTCTCACTCCTTTCCATGGCAAGCTTTGTATAGGGGTTCACCATCAACTGTGGCTACTTTCATTCCTCACGGGGAAATAACCTGTGCGGCTGTCACTCGCACAGCTAACCAGTCTGGAGGCATCACCCGTGGCTGATGGCTACATCCCATCCTCGCAGTGAAAACTATGCAACGCACTCTGTCACAGTACGGCTAATCACCGGTTGGTTCCCGCTCCTACTGGAATAGAATCCCTCTTTTGCGTCTGTCACCAATGCCCAGCAGGTTAAAGTTTGAAGCACGTCACGGTCATTCATGATCGGAATCCTACTCGGAACACCACAGACAAGGTTGGACTTTCCGGACTCCCAGGATCCTACTCGGAACACCACAGACAAGGTTGGACTTTCCGGATCCAGATGAATGCCGCCAACTATCTAACTTATACCACGAAGATTCTGTTGGGGAATCTAAGAGATACGCATTCAAGCTCTGTTGCATGTAGAACGGACATGGTTGTCAATCACGCGCATTCATAAGTGAGAATGATAATGAGGGTAATCTGACTCATCACATTCATCATGTTCTTGGGTACGAATGAATATCTTGGAATAAGAATAAGAGAGAATTGAATAAAAGATAATAGAATTGCATTAATACTTGAGGTACAGCAGAGCTCCACACCCTTAATCTATGGTGTGCAGAAACTCCACCGTTGAAAATACATAAGCAAAGAGTTCAGGCATGGCCGAATGGCCAGCCCTCTCTAACGTGATCACAGGATCAAAATACAATCCAGGATGTCTAATACAATAGATAAATGTCCTATATATACTAGACTAGCTACTAGGGTTTACATGAGTAAGTAATTGATGCATAAATCCACTTCCGGGGCCCACTTGGTGTGTGCTTGGGCTGAGCTTGATGAATTCACGTGCTAAGGCATATCTTGGCGTTGAACTCTGAGTTATGACGTGTTTTGGGCGTTCAACTCCGGATCATGACGTTTTTCTGGCGTTTAACTCCAGACAGCAGCGTGTACTTGGCGTTCAACGCCAAGTTACGTCGTCATTCTTCGAATAAAGTATGGACTATTATATATTGCTGGAAAGCCCTGGATGTCTACTTTCCAACGCCGTTGAGAGCGCGCCAATTGGAGTTCTGTAGCTCCAGAAAATCCATGTCGAGTGCAGGGAGGTCAGATTCCAACAGCATCAGCAGTCCTTTTGTCAGCCTTCTTCAGAGTTTTGCTCAAATCCCTCAATTTCAGTCAGAATTTACCTGAAATCACAGAAAAACACACAAACTCATAGTAAAGTCCAGAAATGTGAATTTAGCATAAAAACTAATGAAAACATCCCTAAAAGTAGCTTAAACTTACTAAAAACTATATGAAAACAATGCCAAAAAGCGTATAAATTATCCGCTCATCACAACACCAAACTTAAATTGTTGCTTGTCCCCAAGCAACTGAAAATCAAATAGGATAAAAAAAAGAGAATATACTATAAAGTCCAAAATATCAATGAATATTAATTTAATTAGATGAGCGGGACTTGACGCTTTTTGCTTCTGAACAGTTTTGGCATCTCACTTTTTCCTTTGAAGTTTAGAGTGATTGGCTTCTCTGGGAACTCAGAATTTGGGATAGTGTTATTGACTTTCCTAGTTAGGCATGTTGATTCTTGAACACAGCTACTTTATGAGTCTTGGCTGTGGCCCTAAGCACTTTGTCTTCCAGTATTACCACCGGATACACAAATGCCACAGACACATAACTGGGTGAACCTTTTCAGATTGTGACTCAGCTTTGCTAAAGTCCCCAGTTAGTGGTGTCCAGAGCTCTTAAGCACACTCTTTTGCTTTGGATCACGACTTTAACCACTCAGTCTCAAGCTTTTCACTTGGACCTTCATGACACAAGCACATGGTTAGGGACAGCTTGATTTAGCCGCTTAGGCCTGGATTTTATTTCCTTGGGCCCTCCTATCCATTGATGCTCAAAGCCTTGGATCCTTGCTACCCTTGCCTTTTGGTTTTAAGGGCTATTGGCTTTTTCTGCTTGCTTTTTCTTTCTATTTTTTTTTCGCCACTTTTTTTTTTTTTTCACTGCTTTTTCTTGCTTCAAGAATCAATTCATGAATTTTTCAGTTCATCAATAACATTTCTCTTTGTTCATCATTCTTTCAAGAGCCAACAATTTTAACACTCATAAACAACAAGATCAAAAATATGCACTGTTCATTCATTCATTCAGAAAACAAAAATTATTGCCACCACATCAATATAATTAAATCAAATTCACTAATAATTTCGAAAATTATGTACTTCTTGTTCTTTTGAATTAAAACATTTTTCTTTTAAGAGAGGTGAAAGACTAATGGATTTTATTCATAGCTTTAAGGCATGGTTACACACTAATGATCATGAAGTAGAGACACAAAAACATAGATAAACATAACACGTAAAAACCGAAAACAGAAAGAAAAATAAGGAACAAGGAATGAATCCACCTCTTAGTGGCGTCTTCTTCTTGAAGGACCAATGATGTTCTTCAACTCTTCTATGTCCCTTCCTTTCCTTTGTTGCTCCTCTCTCATAGCTCTTTGATCTTCTCTTATTTCTTGGAGAGTGAGGGCATGTTCATGGTGTTCCACCCTTAATTGTTCCACGTTTTGGCTCAAGTCTTCTAAGGAGGTACTGAGTTGCTCCCAATAGTTGTTGGGAGGAAAGTGCATTCCATGAGGCATTTGTTGATGAACTTCCTCATGTTCTTCTTGAGGGCCGTGAGGAACTTCCCTTGTTTGCTCCATCCTCTTCTTTGTGATGGGCTTGTCTTCTTCAATGGAGACATCTCCATCTATGATGACTCCATCTGAGTAGCATAAATGGCATATGAGGTGGGGGAAGGCTAGCCGTGCCATGTATGAAGGCTTGTCAGCTATTTTGTAGAGTTCATTGGATATGACTTCATGAACCTCTACTTCCTCTCCAATCATGATGCTATGAATCATGATTGCCCGATCCACAGTAACTTCAGATCGGTTGCTTGTAGGGATGATGGATCTTTGGATGAACTCCAGCCATCCTCTAGCTACAGGCTTGAGGTCCAGTCTTCTTAGTTGGACTGGTTTGCCTTTGGAGTCTACTCTCCATTGGGCGCCTTCCACACAAATGTCCATTAGGACTTGGTCCAACCTTTGATTGAAGTTGACCCTCCTTGTGTAGGGGCGTTCATCACCTTGCATCATGGGTAGATGAAACGCCAACCTCACATTTTCCGGACTGAAATCTAAGTATTTCCCCCGAACCATTGTGATATAGTTCTTTGGATTCGGGTTCATACTTTGATCATGGTTCCTTGTGATCCATGCATTAGCATAGAACTCTTGAACCATCAATAATCCGACTTGTTGCATGGGGTTGGTTATGACTTCCCACCCTCTTCTTTGGATCTCATGTCGGATTTCCGGATACTCATTCTTTTTGAGCTTGAAGGGGACCTCAGGGATCACCCTCTTCTTTGCCACAACATCATAGAAGTGGTCTTGGTGGCTCTTGGAGATGAATCTCTCCTTTTCCCATGATTCGGAAGTGGAAGCTTTTGCCTTCCCTTTTCCTTTTCTTGAGGAAACTCCGGTCTTGGGTGCCATTGATGGTGAATGAAAAATAAAAAGCTAGGCTTTTTACCACACCAAACTTAAAATTTGCTCGTCCTCGAGCAAAAAGAAAAGAAGAGTAGAAGAAGAAGAAGAAGAAGAAGAGAAAGTGGAAGAGAGGGAGAGAAGTGGGTTCGGCTATGTAGAGAAGAAGGGGTTATGTTGTGTGAAAATGAAGAAGAAAAGGGAGGTATTTATAGGGAGGGGGGAGGGTTAGGTTTCGGCCAATTTGGGTGGGAATGGGTGGGAAATTGAATTTGAATGTAGTGGGGGTAGGTGGGGTTTATGGGGAAGAGGAGGTTGATGTGAATGGTGCATGGGGTAATTGGGAAGAGAAATTGATGTGATTGGTGAAGGTTTTTGGGAAGGGTGACATTGAGAATGAGATTTGGATTAGGAGAGTGTGAATAGGATTAAAAGAAAAGGTAGGTGGGGATCCTGTGGGGTCCACAGGTCCTGAGGTGGGGATCCTGTGGGGTCCACAGGTCCTGAGGTGAAAAGAAATACCATTCCTTCACCTATAGGCGTGTAAATTGCCTTCATGCACCATTCTGGCGTTCAAACGCCCATTGGTGCATGTTCTGGGCGTTAAACGCCCATGTGATGCTTGATTCTGGCGTTGAACGCCAGTTTCAAGCTTGTTTCTGGCGTTCAGCGCCAGATTGTCCTCTGTGTGCGCATCCTGGCGCTAAACGCCAGGATGTTGCTTGTTTTGGGCGTTCAGCGCCAGAATGGTGCACGTTCTGGCGTTGAACGCCGGCCAGATGCATCTTCTGGGCGCTGAACGCCGGCCCGTGCGTCCTCCAGGGTGAAAAATTTTTTTCTTCTGTTTTTGACTCTGTTTTTAATTTTTTTGATTTTTTCGTGACTCCTCATGATCATGTACCTAATTAAACACAAAAATAACAAAGAAACAAAATAAAATAAAATTAGATAAATAAAATTGGGTTGCCTCCCAACAAGCGCTTCTTTAATGTCAATAGCTTGACAGTGGCTCTCATGGAGCCACAGAGCAATCAAGTCAATGTTGTCTAGTCCCAACACCAAACTTAGAGTTTGGATATGGGGTTTGAACACCAAACTTAGAGTTTGGTTGTGGCTTCACAACACCAAACTTAGAGTTTGACTGTGTGGGCTCTTCTTGACCTTGAACTGAGAGAAGCTCTTCATGCTTACTCTCTTTTGTCACAGAGGGATTGCCATGTGCTTGAAACACAAGGTATTCTCCATTTAATTGAAGGACTAACTCTCCTCTGTTGACATCTATCACAGCTTCTGCTGTGGCTAGGAAAGGTCTTCCTAGGATGATGCATTCATCATCTTCCTTCCTAGTATCTAGGATTAGGAAATCAGCAGGGATGTAAAAGTCTTCAACTTTTACTAGCACGTCCTCTACTATCCCATGAGCTTCTCTCATGGATTTATCTGCCAATTGTAATGAGAACAAGGCAGGTTGTACCTCAATGATTCTTAGCTTCTCCATTACAGAGAGTGGCATAAGGTTTATCCCTGACCCAAGATCACATAGAGCTTTCTCAAAGCTCATGGTGCCAATGGTGCAAGGTATTAAGAACTTGCCAGGATCTTGTTTCTTTTGAGGTAGAGTTTCCTGAATCCAAGTTTCTAATTCATTAATGAGCAAGGGAGGTTTACTTTCCAAAGTCTCATTACCAAACAGCTTGGCATTCAGTTTCATGATAGCTCCTAGATATTGAGCAACTTGCTCACTAGTCACATCTTCATCCTCTTCAGAGGATGAATAATTGTCAGAGCTCATGAATGGCAGAAGGAGATTGAATGGAATCTCTATGGTCTCTGCATGAGCCTCAGATTCCTCAGGATCCTTATTAGGAAGCTCCTTCTTGCTTGGAGGACGTCCCAGGAGTTCTTTCTCACTAGGATTTTCGTCCTCCTCCTCCTTTGTGCTTTCGGCCATGTTGACTAAGTCAATGGCTTTGCACTCTCCTTTTGGATTCTCTTCTGTATTACTTGGGAGAATACTGGGAGGAGTTTCAATAACTTTCTTACTCAGCTGGCCTACTTGTGCCTCCAAATTTCTAATGGAGGATCTTGTTTCATTCATGAAACTGAAGGTGGCCTTTGACAGATCAGAGACTATATTAGCTAAATTAGAATTATTTTGTTCAGAATTCTCTGTCTGTTGCTGAGAAGATGATGGATATGGCTTACTATTATTCAGCCTATTGCGTCCACCATTGTTAAAACCTTGTTGAGGTTTTTGTTGATCCTTCCAGGAGAAATTTGGATGATTTCTCCATGATGGGTTATAGGTATTTCCATATGGTTCACCCAAATAATTAACCTCTGCCATGGCAGGGTTCTCAGGATCATAAGCTTCTTCAGAAGCTACCTCTCTAGTACTGTTGGATGCATGTTGCAATCCATTCAGATTTTGAGAGATCATGTTGACCTGTTGAGTCAACATTTTGTTCTGAGCCAGTATGGCATTCAGAGCATCAATTTCAAGAACTCCCTTCTTCTGAGGGACCCCATTATTCACGGAATTCCTCTCAGAGGTATACATGAACTGGTTGTTTGCAACCATGTCAATGAGTTCTTGAGCCTCTTCAGGCGTTTTTCTTCAGGTGAATAGATCCACCTGCAGAATGATCCAGTGACATTTTCGAAAATTCAGAGAGACCATAATAGAATATATCTAATAGGGTCCATTCTGAAAACATGTCAGATGGACATCTCTTGGTCAGCTGCTTGTATCTTTCCCAAGCTTCATAGAGGGATTCACCATCTTTTTGTTTGAAGGTTTGAACATCCACTCTCAGCTTGCTCAGCTTTTGAGGAGGGAAGAATTTATCTAAGAAGGCAGTGACCAGCTTATCCCAGGAGTCCAGGCTATCCTTAGGTTGTGAATCCAACCATATTCTAGCTCTGTCTCTTACAGCAAAAGGGAAAAGCATGAGTCTGTAGACTTCAGGATTAACTCCATTCGTCTTTACAGTATCACAGACTTGCAAGAATTCAGTTAAGAACTGATAGGGATCTTCAGATGGAAGTCCATAAAACTTGCAGTTTTGTTGCATCAAAGCAACTAGTTGAGGCTTAAGCTCAAAGTTATTGGCTCAACTGGCAGGAATGGAGATGCTTCTTCCATCAAACTTGGATGTTGGCTTTGTGAAGTCACCAAGCATTCTCCTTGCATTATTATTATTATTATTTTCGGCTGCCATATCTTTCTCTTGTTCGAAAATTTCTGAAAGGTTGCTTCTGGATTGTTGTAATTTAGCTTCTCTTAATTTTCTCTTCAGAGTCCTTTCAGGTTCTGGATCAGCTTCAACAAGAGTGCCTTTATCCTTGTTCCTGCTCATAAGAAAGAGAAGAAAACAAGAAAAGAAAGAGGAATACTCTATGTCACAGTATAGAGATTCCCTTATGTTAGTAGAAGAAGAAAGAGGTAGAAGAATGAAGAAGGGGATTCGGATTTTTGGATGAGGAGAGGTGAAGAGAAGTGTTAGTAATTAAATAATTAAATAGAATAAGAAAAGAGAAGAGAAATTTTCGAAAATAATTTTGAAAAAATGGTTAGTGATTTTCGAAAATTAAAGATGAGATGAGATTAAAATTAGAATTTAAAACAATTAAAAAGAATTTTTGAAAAAGAGGGGGAGAATTTTCGAAAATTTAGAGAGGGAAAAGTAGTTAGGTGGTTTTGAAAAAGATAAGAAACAAACAAGGAGTTAGTTAGTTGATTGAAAAAGATTTTGAAATCAAATTTTGAAAAAGATAAGAAGATAGGAGGTTAGATAAGATATTTTGAAATCAAATTTTGAAAAAGATAAAATTTTTGAAAAAGATAAGATAAAAGATAAAAAGATATATTTGAAAAAGATATTTGAAAAAAAAGATTTAATTTTAAAAATTACTTAACTAACAAGAAACTACAAGATAAGATTCTAGAATTTAAAGATTGAACCTTTCTTAACAAGAAAGTAACAAACTTCAAATTTTTGAACCAATCACATTAATTGTTAGCTAATTTTCGAAAATTTGATAAAAAGATAAGAAAAAGATTTTGAAAATATTTTGAAAAATATTTTTGAATTTTTCGAAAATGCTAAAAAAATGAAAAAGATATGATTTTTGAAAAAGATTTTGAAAAGATAAGATTTTTAAAATTGAAATTTTGACTTGACTTGTAAGAAACAACTAATTTTGAAAATTTTTGACCAAGTCAATCCCAAAATTTCGAAATTTTGGAGGGAAATAAGGAAAAGATATTTTTGATTTTTAAATATTGAATGAAAAACACAAAAATGACCCAAAACATGAAAATTTTGGATCAAGACACAAGATGCATGCAAGAATGCTATGAATGTCAAGATGAACACCAAGAACACTATGAAGATCATGATGAACATCAAGAACATAATTTTGAAAAATTTTTAATGCAAAGAAAACATGCAAGACACCAAACTTAGAAATTTTTAATGCATGGAAAATATGAATGCAAAAATGCACATGAAAAACAACAAAAGACACAAAACAAGAAATCATCAAGATCAAACAAGAAGACTTGTCAAGAACAACTTGAAGATCATGAAGAACACTATGAATGCATAAGATTTTCGAAAAATGCAAGAAAAATTTTGAAAGCATGCAATTGACATCAAACTTAAAAATTAACACAAGACTCAAACAAGAAACACAAAATATTTTTGATTTTTATGATTTTCTAAATTTTTTGTATTTTTATTAATTTTTTTTCGAAAAACATCTTTTGAAAAACGAAAAATAAAAAGAAAAATTTTTGAAAAAGATTTTTGAAAAGAAAAATACCTAATCTGAGCAACAAGATGAACCGTCAGTTGTCCATACTCGAACAATCCCCGGCAACGGCGCCAAAAACTTGGTGGACGAAATTGTGATCACTTGTATGTATTTATAAAAGATGTATACTCTGAGGGCATTGTTTATTTTCTTCACAATCTCGTTCAACTAACCAGCAAGTGTACTGGGTTGTCCAAGTAATAACCTTACGTGAGTAAGGGTCGAATCCACAGAGATTGTTGGTATGAAGCAAGCTATGGTCACCTTGCAAATCTCAGTCAGGCAGAAAAAAGAGGAATTGTAATTATAATAATTAAAAAGGAATAATAAAAGGGATAGAACACTTATGCAGATTCATTGGTGGGAATTTCAGATAAGCGGATGGAGATGCTGTAGAGCTCTTGGACGCCTGCTCTCCTACTCCTTCTACTCAATCCTTCTCACTCCTTTCCATGGCAAGCTTTGTATAGGGGTTCACCATCAACTGTGGCTACTTTCATTCCTCACGGGGAAATAACCTGTGCGGCTGTCACTCGCACAGCTAACCAGTCTGGAGGCATCACCCGTGGCTGATGGCTACATCCCATCCTCGCAGTGAAAACTATGCAACGCACTCTGTCACAGTACGGCTAATCACCGGTTGGTTCCCGCTCCTACTTGAATAGAATCCCTCTTTTGCGTCTGTCACCAACGCCCAGCAGGTTAAAGTTTGAAGCACGTCACGGTCATTCATGATCGGAATCCTACTCGGAACACCACAGACAAGGTTGGACTTTCCGGACTCCCAGGATCCTACTCGGAACACCACAGACAAGGTTGGACTTTCCGGATCCAGATGAATGCCGCCAACTATCTAACTTATACCACGAAGATTCTGTTGGGGAATCTAAGAGATACGCATTCAAGCTCTGTTGCATGTAGAACGGACATGGTTGTCAATCACGCGCATTCATAAGTGAGAATGATAATGAGGGTAATCTGACTCATCACATTCATCATGTTCTTGGGTACGAATGAATATCTTGGAATAAGAATAAGAGAGAATTGAATAAAAGATAATAGAATTGCATTAATACTTGAGGTACAGCAGAGCTCCACACCCTTAATCTATGGTGTGCAGAAACTCCACCGTTGAAAATACATAAGCAAAGAGTTCAGGCATGGCCGAATGGCCAGCCCTCTCTAACGTGATCACAGGATCAAAATACAATCCAGGATGTCTAATACAATAGATAAATGTCCTATATATACTAGACTAGCTACTAGGGTTTACATGAGTAAGTAATTGATGCATAAATCCACTTCCGGGGCCCACTTGGTGTGTGCTTGGGCTGAGCTTGATGAATTCACGTGCTAAGGCATATCTTGGCGTTGAACTCTGAGTTATGACGTGTTTTGGGCGTTCAACTCCGGATCATGACGTTTTTCTGGCGTTTAACTCCAGACAGCAGCGTGTACTTGGCGTTCAACGCCAAGTTACGTCGTCATTCTTCGAATAAAGTATGGACTATTATATATTGCTGGAAAGCCCTGGATGTCTACTTTCCAACGCCGTTGAGAGCGCGCCAATTGGAGTTCTGTATCTCCAGAAAATCCATGTCGAGTGCAGGGAGGTCAGATTCCAACAGCATCAGCAGTCCTTTTGTCAGCCTTCTTCAGAGTTTTGCTCAAATCCCTCAATTTCAGTCAGAATTTACCTGAAATCACAGAAAAACACACAAACTCATAGTAAAGTCCAGAAATGTGAATTTAGCATAAAAACTAATGAAAACATCCCTAAAAGTAGCTTAAACTTACTAAAAACTATATGAAAACAATGCCAAAAAGCGTATAAATTATCCGCTCATCAATTACATAAACAATTAATGCAACATGATTCCATGAATTTAACCACGAGTAACTACCCCCAAATAGCAAATAAAAAAAGGAGTTACACATTTTTGCCTCCCTCTTATCATCATCATTTGCCCTTAAAAGTTAAGAGACGTAATTTTAATTTTTTTAAATAAAATAAATATAATAAAAAATGAAAGTTAAAACATTTTATACCTTTAGAATCAAAATCCATTGAGGAATCAACCTCGCCACCATTCTCTTCATAATATGTTGAGAAATCAAAATATTACTGGATTAAAATTACCAAAAAAAAAGGCTAATTAGCTGCTATACAATTTTATGGTAACAAAATATATTCAACATATTTATTGTACTTACTTCTTCATCATCAAACCATTTAGTGTGAATATACTCATCACTTTTATCATCTACGAAGGAGTAGTTTTCACCCTGACCATTATCCTCACCGTCGCTACCAAATTGGGGTGTCCTTTCATCCATTTTTCTCATAGAACACGTAGTTATGTTATGACCTCCCCTGCGACAGTAGCTGCAATGCTTAAGGTTCCTTGTGGTCTCTATCTCAATACTTCCATTCTTTTCAAGGCCTTCATATATGTCTTTTATATGCCCTTCCATTATGTTATCCTCCCCACTATGAGCCCTAATCCATTAAAGTATATTTAACAATGCATCTCTTGATTCATTAAATAGATCCTCTTTTAGGCACCCTTCATTCATTATTTGTTTACATCAATGTGCCAAACATGCACGCCAACTAATGCCAAAGGAATCTTCCATCAAACCACCAAATGTCATCATATCAACTAATTCCTTCCTTAGCTTTTCTAGTCTATCTTTGCATTATTAATGATTTTGGCAGCTCTGCAATGTCTAGAGAACCCAAACAGTAAGTATATGACTACATGGAATACCTAAAAAGTTCATTCTCATGCATGAGCATTTAAATTCATCTTACTCTCCATGAAAAGACACATGCCATATGATGTTAGGCTTGTAAAATTTTGACACCTGATATATCTTGTAAGAACTTGTTTCCTTTTTATATATAGCCTTCAATATGCTGGCCTTGTGAAGCATTAAACGAAACAACATAAAAATTTTCTGGGTATAAATGGTAGTTATTGAGATTTCTAATTGTTAAAAGTGTGTCTGCATCACAGGTTGTCCAATTGATAATTTAAAATCTGCTAAATCCTCTTTATGCCGCATATAGCTCAAACAACACTGAAAGTGTTGAACAAATTCTATCAAATTATGGCGTGATTTAACATAACTTTTGAGGACAACATGTAAACTTTCACACCTCAAAGTTGTTCTAATCCCAACAAAGAATTTTTTTTGGATATTAACGGTAGCCCACTGATGAGCGGATAATTTATACGCTTTTTGGCATTGTTTTTATAAAGTTTTTAGTAAGTTTGAGCTACTTTTAGGGATGTTTTCATTAGTTTTTATGTTAAATTCACATTTCTGGACTTTACTATGAGTTTGTCTGTTTTTCTGTGATTTCAGGTAAATTCTGGCTGAAATTGAGGGATTCGAGCAAAACTCTGAAGAAGGCTGACAAAAGGACTGCTGATGCTGTTGGAATCTGACCTCCCTGCACTCGAAATGGATTTTCTGGAGCTACACAACTCCAAATGGCGCGCTTTGAACGGCGTTGGAAAGTAGACATCCAGAGCTTTCCAGCAATATATAATAGTCCATACTTTATTCGGAGATTGACGACGTAACTTGGCGTTGAACGCCAAGTACAAGCTGCTGTCTGGAGTTAAACGCCAGAAAAACGTCATGATCCGGAGTTGAACGCCCAAAACACGTCATAACTCAGAGTTCAACTCCAAGAGAAGCCTCAGCTCGTGGATTGATCAAGCTCAGCCCAAGCATACACCAAGTGGGCCCCGGAAGTGGATTTATGCATCAAATACTTACTCATGTAAACCCTAGTAGCTAGTCTAGTATAAATAGGATAATTTACTATTGTATTAGACATCTTTGGTCTCAGTTTTGTTTTATTCTTCATCTTAAGAGATCATTGATCACGTTAGGGGGGCTGGCCATTCGGCCATGCCTGAACCTCTTTTACTTATGTATTTTCAACGGTGGAGTTTCTGCACACCATAGATTAAGGGTGTGGAGCTCTGCTGTACCTCAAGTATTAATGCAATTCTATTATCTTTTATTCAAATCTCTCTTATTCTTATTCCAAGATATTCATTCGTACCCAAGAACATGATGAATGTAATGAGTTAGATAACCCTCATTATCATTCTCACTTATGAACGCGCGTGATTGACAACCACTTCCGTTCTACATGCAACAGAGCTTGAATGCGTATCTCTTAGATTCCCCAACAGAATCTTCGTGGTATAAGCTAGATAGATGGCGGCATTTATGAGGATCCGGAAAGTCTCACCTTGTCTGTGGTATTCCGAGTAGGATCCTGGGAATCCGGAAAGTCTAACCTTGTCTGTGGTATTCCGAGTAGGATTCCGGTAATGAATGACTGTGACGTGCTTCAAACTTGCAAGTGCTGGGCGTTAGTGACTGGTGGACGAAATTGTGACTTATACTTTCACACAACTCGAATAATCCCCGGTAATGGCTCCAAAAACTTGGTGCACAATACCATGGCTTACATACATTCTTCACAACCTCGCACATCTAACCAGCAAGTGTACTGGGTCGTCCAAGTAATAAACCTTACGCGAGTAAGGGTCGATCCCACGGAGATTGTTGGTATGAAGCAAGCTATGGTCATCTTGTAAATCCCAGTCAGGAGGATAAAATTATGGAATTTAGAAAATCAAATATGATTAATAAAAATAAACAGAAAATAAAATGGATAGAGATACTTATGTAAATCAATAGTGGAAATTTCAGATAGGCGTATGGAGATGTTGTGCTCCTCTTGAATCTCTACTTTCTTATTACATTCATCCAATCCTTCTTACTCCTTTCCATGGCAAGCTGTATGTAGGGCATCACCGTTGTCAATGGCTACATCCCATCCTCTCAGTGAAAACGTTCCTATGCTCTGTCACAGCACGGCTAATCATCTGTCGGTTCTCAATCAGGTTGGAATAGAATCCCTTGATTCTTTTGCGCTTGTCATCACGCCCAGCCTTCAGGAGTTTGAAGCTCGTCACAGTCATTCAATCCCAGAATCCTACTCGGAATACCATAGACAAGGTTTAGACTTTTCGGATCCTCATGAATGCCGCCATCTATCTAGCTTATACCACGAAGATTCTGTTGGAGAATCTAAGAGATATGCGCCCGGCCTAGAGTAGAATGGAAGTGGTTGTCAGTCACGCGCGTTCATAGGTGAGAATGATGATGAGTGTCACGGATCATCACATTCATCAAGGTTAACTGTAACGTATATCTTGGAATAAGAATAAAAGAGAATTGAATAGAAAGTAATAGTAATTGTATTGAAACTTGAGGTACAGCAGAGCTCCACACCCTTAATCTATGGTATGCAGAAACTCCACTGTTGAAAATACATAAGTAAAAGGTTCAGGCATGGCCGAATGGCCAGCCCCCTTGAGTGATCACAGGATTCAAAATACAATCCAGGATGAGAGTATGATAGTAAAAAGTTCTATTTATAATAAACTAGCTCCTAGGGTTTACATGAGTAAGTAATTGATGCATAAATCCATTTCTGGGGCCCACTTGGTGTATGCTTGGGCTGAGCTTGATCTATCCACGAGCTGAGGCTTCTCTTGGAGTTGAACTCCAAGTTATTACGTGTTTTGGGCGTTCAACTCCGGATCATGACGTTTTTCTGGCGTTTAACTCCAGACAGCAGCATGTACTTGGCGTTCAACGCCAAGTTACGTCGTCAATTTCCGAATAAAGTATAGACTATTATATATTGCTGGAAAGCTCTGGATGTCTACTTTCCAACGCCGTTGAGAGCGCGCCTTTTGGAGTTCTGTAGCTCCAGAAAATCCATTTCGAGTGCAGGGAGGTCAGATTCCAACAGCATCAGCAGTCCTTTTTGTCAGCCTTTTTCAGAGTTTTGCTCAAGTCCCTCAATTTCAGCCAGAAATTATCTGAAATCACAGAAAAACACACAAACTCATAGTAAAGTCCAGAAATGTGAATTTAACATAAAAACTAATGAAAACATCCCTAAAAGTAGCTTAAACTTACTAAAAACTACCTAAAAACAATGCCAAAAAGCGTATAAATTATCCGCTCATCACAACACCAAACTTAAATTGTTGCTTGTCCCCAAGCAACTGAAAATAAAATAGGATAAAAAGAAGAGAATATACTATAAATTTAGAATATCAATGAATATAATTCTAATTAAATGAGCGGGACTTGTAGCTTTTTGCTTCTGAACAGTTTTGGCATCTCACTTTTTCCTTTGAAGTTTTGAATGATTGGCTTCTCTAGGAACTTAGAATTTCAGATAGTGTTATTAATTCTCCTAGTTAAGTATGTTGATTCTTGAACACAGCTACTTTTATGAGTCTTGGCCGTGGCCCTAAGCACTTTGTTTTCCAGTATTACCACCGGATACATAAATGCCACAGACACATAACTGGGTGAACCTTTTCAGATTATGACTCAGCTTTGCTAGAGTCCCCAGTTAGTGGTGTCCAGAGCTCTTAAGCACACTCTTTTGCTTTGGATCCTTTTTACCCTTGCCTTTTGGGTTTTAAGGGCTATTGGCTTTTTCTGCTTGCTTTTTCTCTTTTTTTTTTCAATATATAAAATTTTTTTTCGCCAATTATTTTTTTAATTTTTTTCACCATTCACTGCTTTTTCTTGCTTCATGAATCAAATTTATGATTTTTCAGATTGTCAATAACATTTCTCCTTGTTCATCATTCTTTTAAGAGCCAACAATTTTAACATTCATAAACAACAAGATCAAAAATATGCACTATTCAAGCATTCATTCAGAAAACAAAAAGTATTGTCACCACATCAATATAATTAAATTAAATTCAAGGATAAATTCGAAATTCATGTACTTCTTGTTCTTTTGAATTAAAACAATTTTTTTTTATTTAAGAGAGGTGAATGATTTATAGAATTTATTCATAGCTTTAAGACATAGTTACTACATACTAATGATCATGTAATAGATAAACATATAAAAAACGAAAAGTAGGAAAGAAGAAAAAGAAAAAAAAATTTAGAACAAGGAATGAGTCCACCTGAGTGAGGGTGGCGCCTTCTTGAAGATCCAATGGTGCTTTTTTTTGAGCTCCTTTATGTCTTTTCCTTGCTTCTGTTGCATGATCCCTAGTGATTTTGGTGTTTTTATCATTATTTGCTCCCAATATTTGTGTGGAGGACAACTTATCCCCTGAGGTATCTCAGGGATCTCTTGATTTGCAGCCACATGTTCTACCACTGAGCTATGACGGCTTTATATGAGTCTTTCCATCTCCCAAGACTTGGAGGTGGAAGCTTTTTGTCTTTCCTTTTCTCCCTTTTTTTTTTTGAGGTTTCTCTGAATTGTTGATTTTTTAGTTTCTCTTGACTTCCTCTTCAGAGTCCTTTCAGGTTCATGATCTGCTTCAATAAGAATGTTCTTGTCCTTGCTCCTGCTCATATAGGGAAGAAGAGAACAAGAAAAGAAAGAGGAATCCTCTATGTCACAGTAAAGAGGTTCCTTATTGTTAGTAGAAGAAGAAAGGAATAAAAGTGGAGAATCCAATCACAATGGTGAGGATAGAGGCAGTGATTGGAGATGAAGAGAGGTGAAGAGAAGTGTTAGTAAATAAATAAAATAAATAGAAAGAGTGAGGGGGAGAGAAATTCGAAAATAATTTTGAAAAATGGGTTAGTAATTTTCGAAAATTAAAACTAAAATTTGAAACAATTAATTAATTAAAAAGAATTTTTGAAAAAGAGGGAGGTATTTTCGAAAATTAGAGAGGAAAAAGTAGTTAGGTGGTTTTGAAAAAGATAAGAAGCAAACAAAAAGTTAATTAGTTAGTTGAAAAAAATATTAAAATAAATTTTGAAAAGATAAGAAGATAAGAAGTTAGAAAAGATATTTTAAAATTTTTTTTGAAAAAGATAAAATTTTGAAAAAAATATGATATAAAAGATATGATTTAAAAAGATATGGTTTTGAAAAGATAAGATTGAATTTAGTTTTGAAAAAGATTTGAATTTTAAAATCACAATTAATGACTTGACTCACAAGAAATCACAAGATATGATTCTAGAACTTAAAATTTGAATCTTTCTTAACAAGAAAGTAACAAACTTGAAATTTTTGAATCAAAACATTAATTTTTGATGCAATTTTCGAAAATATGATGTAAAGATAAGAAAAAGATTTTGAAAAAGATTTTGAAAAAGATTTTTGAAATTTTTGAAAATGATGAAAAAATGGAAAAGATATGATTTTTGAAAAAGATTTTAAAAAGATAAGATTTAAAAAGATAAGATATTTTTTTTATTTTTGAAATTTTTTTTATGAGAGAGAAAAACACTAAAAATACTCAATGCATGAAAATTTTGGATCAAAACACATGATGCATGCAAGAACACTATGAATGTCAAGATGAACACCAAGAACACTTTGAAGATCATGATGAACATCAAGAACATATTTTTGAAAAATTTTCAATGTAAAGAAAACATGCAAGACACCAAACTTAGAAATTTTTCATGTTTAGACTCTATGAATGCAAGAATGCATATGAAAAACACCATACAACACAAAACAAGAAAATATGAAGATCAAACAAAAAAGTTCATCAAGAACAACTTGAAGATCATGATGAACACTATGAATGCATGAATTTTTTCGAAAATTTTATGCAAGAAAAAGATGAACATGCAATTGACACCAAATTTATGACTTGACACAAGACTCAAACAAGAAACACAAAATATTTTTGATTTTTATGATTTTCTAATTTTTTTTTGTATTTTATTTGATTTTTTTCGAAAAACATATAAGAAAAAGAAAATAAGAAATTCAAAATTTTTACTATGAATTCCAGGTTAGTCTAAAGCTTCAGTCCAGGAATTAGACATGGCTTACTAGCCAGCCAAGCTTTTGTAAAAGCTCCGGTCTAAAATACTAGACATGGCCAATGGCCAGCCAAGCTTTAGCATACAGCCAATAATCAAATTAGCTTGCCTCTATGAAGATGGTTTTGAAGCCTCAGTCCAAAAGAATTTAGACATGGCTTTACAGCCAGCCAGGCTTCAACATGCTTCATGAAACTCTAGAATGCATATTAAAAAATTTTTGAATAATTTTCGAAAATAGGGAGAATATTTTGAAAAGATTTTCGAAATTTTTTTTTAATAAAATAAAAATTACCTAATCTGAGCAACAAGATGAACCGTCAGTTGTCCATACTCGAACAATCCCCGGCAACGGCGCCAAAAACTTGGTGGACGAAATTGTGACTTATACTTTCACACAACTCGAATAATCCCCGGTAATGGCTCCAAAAACTTGGTGCACAATACCATGGCTTACATACATTCTTCACAACCTCGCACATCTAACCAGCAAGTGTACTGGGTCGTCCAAGTAATAAACCTTACGCGAGTAAGGGTCGATCCCACGGAGATTGTTGGTATGAAGCAAGCTATGGTCATCTTGTAAATCCCAGTCAGGAGGATAAAATTATGGAATTTAGAAAATCAAATATGATTAATAAAAATAAACAGAAAATAAAATGGATAGAGATACTTATGTAAATCAATAGTGGAAATTTCAGATAGGCGTATGGAGATGTTGTGCTCCTCTTGAATCTCTACTTTCTTATTACATTCATCCAATCCTTCTTACTCCTTTCCATGGCAAGCTGTATGTAGGGCATCACCGTTGTCAATGGCTACATCCCATCCTCTCAGTGAAAACGTTCCTATGCTCTGTCACAGCACGGCTAATCATCTGTCGGTTCTCAATCAGGTTGGAATAGAATCCCTTGATTCTTTTGCGCTTGTCATCACGCTCAGCCTTCAGGAGTTTGAAGCTCGTCACAGTCATTCAATCCCAGAATCCTACTCGGAATACCATAGACAAGGTTTAGACTTTCCGGATCCTCATGAATGCCGCCATCTATCTAGCTTATACCACGAAGATTCTGTTGGAGAATCTAAGAGATATGCGCCCGGCCTAGAGTAGAACGGAAGTGGTTGTCAGTCACGCGCGTTCATAGGTGAGAATGATGATGAGTGTCACGGATCATCACATTCATCAAGGTTAAGTGTAACGTATATCTTGGAATAAGAATAAAAGAGAATTGAATAGAAAGTAATAGTAATTGTATTGAAACTTGAGGTACAGCAGAGCTCCACACCCTTAATCTATGGTGTGCAGAAACTCCACTGTTGAAAATATATAAGTAAAAGGTTCAGGCATGGCCGAATGGCCAGCCCCCTTGAGTGATCACAGGATTCAAAATACAATCCAGGATGAGAGTATGATAGTAAAAAGTTCTATTTATAATAAACTAGCTCCTAGGGTTTACATGAGTAAGTAATTGATGCATAAATCCATTTCCGGGGCCCACTTGGTGTATGCTTGGGCTGAGCTTGATCTATCCACGAGCTGAGGCTTCTCTTGGAGTTGAACTCCAAGTTATTACGTGTTTTGGGCGTTCAACTCCGGATCATGACGTTTTTCTGGCGTTTAACTCCAGACAGCAGCATGTACTTGGCGTTCAACGCCAAGTTACGTCGTCAATTTCCGAATAAAGTATAGACTATTATATATTGCTGGAAAGCTCTGGATGTCTACTTTCCAACGCCGTTGAGAGCGCGCCTTTTGGAGTTCTGTAGCTCCAGAAAATCCATTTCGAGTGCAGGGAGGTCAGATTCCAACAGCATCAGCAGTCCTTTTTGTCAGCCTTTTTCAGAGTTTTGCTCAAGTCCCTCAATTTCAACCAGAAATTACCTGAAATCACAGAAAAACACACAAACTCATAGTAAAGTCCAGAAATGTGAATTTAACATAAAAACTAATGAAAACATCCCTAAAAGTAGCTTGAACTTACTAAAAACTACCTAAAAACAATGCCAAAAAGCGTATAAATTATCCGCTCATCAGTGGCAGACGCAAAAGAATCAAGGGATTCTATTCCAGTAGGAGCGGGAACCAACCAGTGATTAGCCGTATTGTGACAGAGTGCGTGAGCATTAGTTTTCACTGTGAGGATGGGATGTAGCCATCAACCATGGGTGATGCCTCCAGACGATTAGCCGTGCGAGTGACAGCCGCATAGGATCATTTTCCTGAGAGGATTGAAAGTAGCCACCGCTGATGGTGAACCCCTATACAAAGCTTGCCATGGAAAGGAGTAAGAAGGATTGAGTAGAAGCAGTAGGAGAGTAGGCGTCCTTGAGCCATACAGCATCTCCATTCGCTTATCTGAAATTCTCACCAATGAATCTGCATAAGTCTTCTATCTCGTTTATTATTTCTATTTTCTTATTTATATTTTTGAAAACCCATAAACCATTTTAATCTGCCTAACTGAGATTTGCAAGGTGACCATAGCTTGCTTCATACCAACAATCTCTGTGGGATCGACCCTTACTCACGTAAGGTTTATTACTTGGACGACCCAGTACACTTGCTGGTTAGTTGAACGGAGTTGTGATAACAACTGGTGCCACAATAATGATTTCATACAAATACAAAAGAACAGTGATCACAATTTCGTCCACCACCCACATGTTTCTTCTGCCATACATATCTATTATCCATTCACGATCTTCCACTCTAAAGTATCCAACCATTTCCTCTCACTTTTGTTCAAACACACTAAATTTGTAATCACCTAGCATTAACATTGTAAACATCTTCGTAAACTGAGAATTGTGAATATTCCTTGTTGCATAATGCATCAAATGCAAGCACATAACCTATGATATGCATGAGAAAATACTTCCTGAAGTCGGTATCTTTCTCTTCATTGCTATGAGAAGTTATTTTAGTAACTACACATATGTGATTTTCCTCTTATTCAAAACTATCACATAACCAAATACAATATTTTGATTATGCAATCTGTATCTATTCTTCTTATATGTGGCATCAAATGCTAGCAGATCCCCGAACAAATTGTAGTCCAACTAACACTGGCCATCACACTAAAAAATTTTCCAAAACACCATTTCTCTGCCTTGTTCAACACTATAAAACAAGTTTTGATCTCTTGCTGCTAGCGTTTTCAGGTATGCCATTGCATAATTTAAATCATTAGGTAATTGTCTTTTTTGCTTTGTAAATTGATTATGCATATTCTCAATTATAAAATTAACATTTTCATACCCACTACACTAGCTTGCTAATGATCCAAATATGTTTGGTATGCTAATTCCCACCTCTTTCAAATGGTTCATTTGACTAATGTCAGCCTCATTCATTTTCTTGTGAGATCTTAATATTCTTTCTAATTTTGGGACAACAAGCTCTTGGTTGTGTTCATCACAAAGATCTCTCACTACCCAACTTTTTGATATCGCCTCCAAGAAAACATGAAATCTACTCATACACCCACACTTTGTCTCTGATTTTGGCTTCCTTACTCGATTTTTTAGATGGTTCTATTTTTCTAATCTATAGCCTTCACAATAACATACATATGTTTTTTCTCTGACTTTTCTATCAACTCTTCTGCTCCTATTTTTTCGCACACTAAAACCCCTCATCTTGGCATATGAATTATAAAATTTGAATGCCAAGTTAAGATCAGCAAAGTAAAATTGATAAATATTTTTATATATATAGACCCAAGAAATCAATCTTACCAATATCTTTCCAAGAGTTTATATGATATTGATCCATATTCAGTGCATCAGAAATTGTATCGTCATCCACATTATCACTAACATTATTCATATTTTCATCCATTGTGTGTCTTTGATCAGTTAATGCTACTTATAATTTATGGTAAATTTAGTTAATTACCCAGCAAAATAGTAGCCATAAAATTTATTGACCATGAAATAAAAAATTATTTTTTCACATTCCATCCCAGCAAGTGTCCAAACTGGAAATAGAGTATAAAGTCAGTACTTCAAATTAAAGTTCAAACTGATTGATTTAGTGTTAAATTTAAATAGCAGCCCATGATTCAGTTATCGGTACAACTAGAGTTAACTACGAATACCATTTTAATACATGAAAGTTCATAATACTAATAAATTTATCCATGAATAAATTAGCATTTAAATATTTTTATCATACAAATAAAAAGGAATACAAGGGCTTTCATAATAGAACCAGATAAACAGGTTGATGATCCCTGAAAAAAATAACATGTTCAAAAATATAAAAGAAATCCACCTTAAAAATAAATGATCCAATTCCTAAATTAAAGAAATTAACTTTCTATTAGCTACACAATACATTTAGTAATATTTCAAAGAAAATTATCTTTGGAAGCTGTAAAAATAGATAAAAGATGGTATCGTGAAAGAAGCTTTATATATATACTAGACGAATAGGCAGGCCAAGAAAATAGAGTTCTGCTACTTCCTCTGTTATTGAGTCTTTTCCTTTCATGTGGTTATATTTATAATCTTTTCCAAACTTATAAGCCAAAAATACTGCCAGAATATCAGCAAAAACATTTATTACGAATATTTCACATAACATTTTAAAGAGAGAAAAAAGTTTCAGATAAAAGTTTAGCATGTCTGAAGAGAAAAAACTATTCAATTTATGAGCTATTTAGCACCTCTATTGTCATTTAATCGTACCAAGCTGCCTAACTCACAACTTGATAGGCCTTTAATCAAATTTTAACTCAGCAATTGATAAGCTAGTCTAAAAAGCTTTTTCTTTTGCTTTTTTTCATTATCCTTTTACTAATTTAAATTTCATCAGGATTAAGCAGCAAAAAATCAATCATCTATATGTATTTTTTTTCTCAAATCGTAACAACCTCACATAGATCCAAAAGGATGTGAGGAGAACAAAAATCTAAAACAAATAAAGGACACAAAACACACAAGATAAAACCAATACTAATTTATCGAGATACTCACAATTTAGAGAAACAAAACTAGATCAGCAACATCACAAACATAAAACAGCAACAAAACAACTACACAAAAGATAAAAATATTTTTCCATAGATACCCCACCTTATTCCTCATTCCTAAATTTTTTTCCTATTTCAATAAAAATAACGCATAAAAGGAAAATAATTAAGATTCTAATAACAATGAACTAGTCAATTATCACTTGAATAGAACCTCACTAAAATCCTAAAATAAAAGTTCACATCTTTTAATTCAGTTTTGGACTTATAAGAGAAGTGAGAACAAGAATGAACAAGGACAGAAAATAGATTTCTGGTTACTTCTTCACTGAAGAGAGAAGATGATGTCCTTCTTCTGCTTGTTGCTGGAGGGACGGGACACACCTTCAAACGGTGTATAGTAGTAGCGCGATAGCTACTTTTTTAATAATTACTATTAAATTCATATAGGTCATATTTAGAATTATTAATTTGTATACATCACAAATGTTAAAAAGGAATGTGTTTATTAAAGACAGATCATTAATTAATATATGAAGTTATATTAGATAATTTTTAATTTTGATATGTACAAGTCGTTTTTGAAAAGTTCTATTTTAGGTACTTTTAAAAGCATTCCTATATTTTAAAAGCTACAAATACAAGTACATAATCTTTTTTATTTACCAAATGTAAAATAAATTTTTACACCTCTTCCAAACATTTTATCAAACCAAACTAGAAAAAACATACGAAATTGATAGGTTCAAGTTTGGAAAAAGAAATCAACGAAGGATTGAAACAAAAGATCTTTGATGGTAATTAATGACCATCATTAAACAAGTTCATTATTTCATTATGATGATACTATACCATAGTGGGGTTAAAAGGTAATCTGATTTGCGAAAATGAGTTAAACTTTAAAGTAGTCTGAGATTGGCATGATGTACCAAAATTATTTTTGAGATTTAGTTATAGCAATTACGTTCTTAAAATTGACAAAAATGTACTACATTAGTCCTTAAACATTTCAAATATCACTAGAAAATTAACTTAAATCTATTTGCTTGATAAATCAAATTTGTTTTTTAGATAATATATTTTTTGCCTAACAAAACCATTTTCTAGTAATAACATGCTAATGTGGTTTGATAATATAGATCATTAGTGACACATATCACTCTTCATAGTTTGACCACATGTAATGATACAATGACAAGTTAATTAGTGACATATGGCATGCTAACATGAACGGGATGTGCCATGTGTCATAATACTATCTGGTCATTTGTCAGCTTGTGTTACGTGTCACAATATTATTTGTCCACATATCCATTTTGTCATCATTGTAGATATACCAAATTGGTCTCTAAGTTTGCATTTAAGTGATTCATTTTAATCCCTAAAATTGAATGTCGTACACCAAATTCATTCACAAGTTTTTTCTCCTTTTTTATAACTTTAAAATTCTCAATATCTTTAAATACACCAATTTTAATTCTATTTTTCACATATTTTTTAAATATAAATTTTTTTAATAAATATTTTAAAAATTTTGGTTTTAATCATGTAAGTTTTTCATAATAATTTAATACTGATAATTATGTGACGTTAGATAACTTCTCATATAATAAGGGAGGAAACTACTCACTCACTTTAGATAAGATCATCAATTCAAATGATTAAGTTATCATCTCTCCCTGTAAATATTCCAACAAACTAAGGTATTTCTGAGCTCAATTCTCACATAAATCAACTTTAACTCTTACTTACTTAGACATCGAAGTCCCTTACAGTTACCTCACGGTCTTAGAGTTGATGTGAAGACACTTTAAATACTCTCATTGTCATCTATGACCTCTTTCATCTAGCCTATTTATACATAACTTGTTTAAGATATATCTCGTAATAATGATTATGTTATTTAATAAAAAATTATATGATTGATTTAGAAAAAAAATTATTTTTAAGTATAAAAAATGTGTATTTTATACAAACCGAAAAATAAAAAATGTGTAATTTGATTCTTGATTTCTTGTTAAAAACATACGTATTTTTTTACGAAAATTAAAAAAATTATGTTTAATGAATCATATATTTTTTTTTAAAATAACATTCTTATATATTATAAAATTTATAAATGTTAAATTATTGTAGCAAAAATTGTATAATTAAAACTAAAATCTTAAAAACATTTTATAAAAGCACTTGTATTTAAACGACATGTAAAAAAATAGAATTGAAATTGATACATCCAAAGATATTAAAAATTTTGAATTAAAAAAAAGGGTGAATGGACTAATTTGATGCACCACATTCAATTTTAGGGACTAAAATGAGCCACTTATTGTAAAGTTAGAGACCAATTTCGTGGATCTACAATGATAACATAGTATATGATATATAGACGAATAATGTTATGACACATGGTACAAACGGACACATGACCAAATAATATTATGACACATGACATATCTGTTCATGTCAGGAATATCATTATATCATTATACGTGGTCAAATCAAAAGTGACACATGCCACTAATAATCTATGTCATCAAGCTACATTAGTACATTATTGAGTAAAGTATAATTTTTGTCTTCAACATTTGGGGTAAATTCCAAACTTGTCTCTAACGTTTTAATCATTCTATTTATATTCCTAACATATTAAAATCGTATCAATACTATCTTACTATTAACTCTATTAAAAATTCTTTCAAAAAAAAAAGAAAAAAAACCAAAATACAGCCAGATTCCCTGCCACCGCTCGTCTGCTTTTCCTCCGTCGTATCTGCCGCAACCCCAACACAAGTTCTTCTCTTTGACTCCAAGAATCTGAACTTCCTCTTCGCAAGTTGCTTCTTTTCCTCAGTCTCATAGAAAAAAATGGTGACATTAGGTTCGTTTCAACGTGCACAAGCCACCTTGCTTTCTTCTTCATCCCTCAAGCTATGCCTTTGCCTCACTAACGTACACTTGCAAGTTTTTAAGTACCTGCCCATTTTGAACCAACAACTTTCACAAATTCCTTCATCCTATTAGTAATTTCTCTCACCAAAACCAAAATTAGTGGAGTCAAAATTATCTTTAACAGATACCAAAACCACCACCCACATCCCAAAATCAAAACTTTCAGTCACCCCATTACCAAAATTAACGGAACAATCCAAACTTGGATAATTCTAATAAATGGAACCCTAGAAATCAAGGCTATTTACAATCTTCCCAATTTCAAAACCCTAACCAGTTCAACCCACATGGTTCTCTTCCAGGGCAAGCACACATTCCCGTAGATTCTACCTAGAGCTCCGAACAATGGGCACAAGTCATTCCTCATTTCCTCCAACACTGCCATTTCATAATTCATCCTCTCTCTTTTCATGGCATTGCTGCCGTAGCGCCCTCACCCCGCCATTCTGATCAGCTTCATTCTGCTGTTCTTAACCTAAGCTTCTGTTTGACTACTTTATTCTGTTAGGTGTAGTATCAACCAAACTTTAAGGATCTAACCTTACATTTGTCAAACTTGTTGAGGACTTAGGCCATCTCCAGTAGAAAATTTATCCCAATCCCTATTTATAGACCACCTGTCAAAAAAAGTAACTCCATATTAGCTTTTGTGTCATAAACAGTAAATATGAACTCAAAGTATCTATCTTCTCTACTAGGAGGAACTAACTTTAATCCCTATTGTGGTCTCACTTAATTAATTAATTAAAGTAATTGAAATTAATGTTGTTATTATTTTTTTACAGTAATATTATTTAAATTTATAAATTCAAAAATAATTCACTATTAAAAAATATTAATGTTAAAAAATTTATATATAACAATAACACACAATATATAATTTGAGATTAAACTAATTTGTAAAATTACTTAATATAAAGAAAAACATAGTTAAGCTCTGTAGCTAATTTGACGACAAGCATTATAAAATTGCCATATGTGAAATTGCAATGACTAGTTTTGTAATGTGGTTAGTATTTTAAATAAAAATAAATAATCTAGCCAAAAATTATTTTGTAATGTGTAAGAATTAAATTTATTTTTTATGTAAACAAATTTAATTAATTATAATTTAATATAATAATATACATAATATTTAATAATGATTTAAATAATTTTTATATTAATTATGATTTAAATAATTAATAAATAATATTAATTATATTAAATAATTAGAGAAAATTACAAATAGGTCTTTGAACTTTCGACTTGCGCACATTTAAATCTCCAACGATTTGAAAATACATTTAAATTCCCGACCTTCTCAAAATCTGGACACATTGATCCCTCTATTCACTTTGGTCTGACAGACCCAATGAAAAAATCAAACATGGTTTTCGTTGTAACAACTCTAATTTTTGCACTAATGCGATTTTTTTAAAAATAATATTTTAAAGCGATTAGTTTTATTTTGACGAGTGATGAGCAGATATTTTATACGCTTTTTGGGGGTAATTTCATGTAGATTTTAGCATGTTTTAGTTAGTTTTTAGGAGAATATTATTAGTTTTTAGGCAAAAATCATATTTCTAGACTTTACTATGAGCTTGTGTGTTTTTCTGTGATTTCAGGTATTTTCTGGCTGAAATTGAGGGAGCTGAGCAAAAATCTGAGTTAGGCTGAAAAAGGACTGCTGATGTTGTTGGAACCTGACCTCCCTGCACTCGAAATGGATTTTCTGGAGCTACAGGAGTCCAATTGGCGCGCCCTCAACGGCGTTGGAAAGTAGACATCCAGGGCTTTCCAGAAATATATAATAGTTCATACTTTGCGCGAAGATAGATGACGTAACTTGGCGTTGAACGCCAAGTTCATGCTGCTGTCTGGAGTTAAACGCCAGAAAAACGTCATGATCCGGAGTTGAACGCCCAAAACACGTCATAACCTGGAGTTAAACGCCAAGAAAGGCCTCTACTCGTGGATAGCTTTAGTCTCAGCCCCAGCACACACCAAGTGGGCCCCAGAAGTGGATTTCTGCACCAATTATCTTAGTTTATTCATTTTCTGTAAACCTAGGTTACTAGTTTACTATTTAAACAACTTTTAGAAACTTATCTTGTACCTGATGACATTTTCAGATCTGAATTACATACTTTGTGACGGCATGAGTCTCTAAACTCCATTGTTGGGGGTGAGGAGCTCTGCAGCGTCTCGATGATTTAATACAATTCCTTTGTTTTTCATTCAAACACGCTTGTTCTTATCTAAGATGTTCATTTGCGCTTAATTATGGAGAAGGTGATGATCCGTGACACTCATCACCTTCCTCAATCCATGAACGTGTGTCTGACAACCACCTCCGTTCTACATCAGACTGAATGAATATCTCTTAGATTCCTTAATCAGAATCTTCGTGGTATAAGCCGGATCGATGGCGGCATTCATGAGAATCCGGAAAGTCTAAACCTTGTCTGTGGTATTCCGAGTAGGATTCTGGGATTGAATGACTGTGACGTGCTTCAAACTCCTGAAGGTTGGGCGTTAGTGACAGACGCAAAAGTATCAATGGATTCTACTCCAGCCTGATTGAGAACCGACAGATGATTAGCCGTGCTGTGACAGAGCATAGGAACGTTTTCACTGAGAGGATGGGAAGTAGCCACTGACAACGGTGACACCCTACATAGAGCTTGCCATGGAAGGAGCCTTGCGTGTGTTGAAGGATTTCAAGGAAGAGTTGAAATTCAAAGGACAAAGCATCCCCAAAACTCCAAACATATTCCCCATTACTGCACAACAAGTAACGCTAGTATTCTCTATTATTCCAACTTACAATTTTAAATACTTTGACTTCTTGCAATTAAATCCAAATAACCTTGTTGACATCCTAACTAAGATTAATAAAATAAATATTGATTGCTTCAAACCAATAATCTCCGTGGGATCGACCCTTACTCACGTAAGGTATTACTTGGACGACCCAGTGCACTTGCTGGTTAGTTGTGCGAATCACAAATTCGTGCACCAAGTTTTTGGCGCTGTTGCCGGGGATTATTTAGTTTGAACAATTGAAGGCATATTTTATTTCTTAGATCAGGAATAATTTATTTTTGTTGTTACAGAGTCATTAAATTTTGATAGGATAGTTTCTTTTCAAAAATTTCTTTTCAAAAATATTATTTTTCTTAATTAACTGTTAATTTTTCGTGAGTTTAGTGTCTTATTCTAAGTTTGGTGTTAATTGCATATTTGATATTTTTCTTTAAATTTTCGAACTTGTGTTCTTTGTTCTTCATTGATCTTCAAGTTGTTCTTGGTTATTTTTCTTGTTTGATCTTGAGTTTTTCTTGTTTTGTGTCTTTTCTTGTTTTTCTTGTGCTTTTTCAAAACATTAACTTTCAAAAATTATACTTTTATCCACAAAAATAATACATCTTTAAAATACATTACATTTTTAACTCAGTTGGTTATAGCGTTGGCTTATGTTCTTGGCAATTGGGCACTAGTTCTTTTGAAAATCTCTTTCAAAAATAATTTTTCTTGATTTAATCTTGTGCCAAACTTTAAGTTTGGTGTTTTCTTGTTGATCTTTTCATAAATTTCGAAAATTTATTTTGATTTTCTAAAAATTTTAAGTTTGGTGTTCTTTCTTTTGTTCTTGGTGTTCTTGAGTTTTTCTTGTGTCTTGATCTTAAAATTTTTAAGTTTGGTGTTCCTTTGTGTTTTCCCTCAAAAATTTTCGAAAATAAGGAGCACTAGATCTAAAAATTTTAAGTCTTGTGTCTTTTGTGTGTTTTTCTCTTTCATCATAAAATTCAAAATTCAAAAAATTTTATATTTTCTAACAAATTTTGAACCACTTTTTCGAAATTTTTATATATAAATTTCAGATTTTAATTTCAAAATTTTTCGAAAAATTTTCAAAAAAAAAACAATATATTTTTAACTTCTTTTTATATATTCTATTTTTATTTATTCCACTACTATAAAATAAATAATAGCAACATACATATCATCTCTTTTATTCCATCATGGAATTAAATGGGAATGATCAGTCCAGGAGGACTCTGGGGTCATATGCTAACCCCACTACTGCTTCATATGGGAATAGTATCTGTATACCCTCCATTGGAGTTAGTAGCTTTGAGCTGAATCCTCAGCTCATTATCATGGTGCAGCAAAATTGCCAGTACTCTGGTCTTCCACAAGAAGAACCTACAGAATTTCTGGCACAATTTTTGCAAATTACTGATACAGTACATGATAAGGAAGTAGATCAGGATGTCTACAGATTATTACTGTTTCCATTTGCTGTAAAAGATCAAGCTAAGAGGTGGTTAAATAACCAGCCTAAGAACAGCATAAAAACATGGAAACAGCTGTCAGAAAAATTTCTGAATCACTATTTCCATCCAAAACGGATGACACAGCTAAGGCTAAGCATCCAAGGCTTCAAACAAGGAGATAATGAATCCCTTTATGATGCCTGGGAGAGATACAGAGAGATGCTAAGAAAATGCCCCTTTGAAATATTTTCAGAATGGGTGCAATTAGACATCTTCTATTATGGGCTTACAGAAAAAGCTCAGATTTCTCTAGACCACTCAGCTGGTGGATCTATACATATGAGAAAAACAATTGAAGAAGCTCAAGAGCTCATTGATACAGTTGCCAGAAATCAGCATCTGTACCTAAGCAGTGAATCTTCCATGAAAGAAGAAGCTAAAACAGTAACTGCAGAACTCAGTCCGGTGGATCAGGCTAATGAAATTAATCAACAATTGGACTTTCTAACTCAGCAGCTAGCCGAATTCAAGGAAATATTACAGGAAACAAGAATGGCTAACAGGAATATGGAAGTGCAATTAAAGCAGACAGAAAAGCAACTGTCAAAACAAATAGCAGAAGAATGCCAAGCAGTTCAATTAAGAAGTGGGAAAACATTAAATACCTCACTTCAAGACAGCAGGAAGCCAAGAAATGAATAGATGTCTACTCAAAATCCCTCTGAGGACAATCAGAGCCCAGAGAGGAATGATGCTGGCGCTGAACGCCCAGACCATCCTCATTCCTGGCGTTCAACGCCAGAAACAAGCATGAATCCGGCGTTGAACGCCCAAAGGGAACATGGTTCTGGCGTTCAAACGCCAGTAACCAACAAGGAAGTGGCGTCTAACGCCACTCCAGCTTCCACCCCTGGCATTCAAATGCCAGTGAGTGATCAGTCACATACAAGTGCTGATAACAACCCTTCTAAAAAGGCTTCTCAACCCACTTCTGTAGGCAATAAACCTGCAGCAACTAAGGTTGAGGAATACAAAGCCAAAATGCCTTATCCTCAAAAACTCCGCCAAGCGGAACAGGATAAGCAATTTGCCCGCTTTGCAGACTATCTCAGGACTCTTGAAATAAAGATCCCGTTTGCAGAAGCACTTGAGCAAATACCATCTTATGCTAAGTTTATGAAAGAGATCTTAAGTCATAAGAAGGATTGGAGAGAAACTGAAAAAGTTTACCTCACTGAAGAATGCAGTGCAGTCATTCTGAAAAGCTTACCTGAGAAGCTTAAGGATCCTGGAAGCTTTATGATACCCTGCACATTAGAAGGTACTTTTACCAAGCAAGCTTTATATGATCTTGGGGCAAGTATCAATCTAATACCTGCATCTACTATCAGAAAGCTTGGTTTGACTGAAGAAATCAAACCAACCAGGATATGTCTTCAACTTGCTGATGGCTCCATTAAATACCCATCAGGAGTGATTGAAGACATGATTGTCAAGGTTGGGCCATTCGCCTTCCCTACTGACTTTGTGGTACTGGAAATGGAGGAGCACAAGAGTGCAACTCTCATTCTAGGAAGACCTTTCCTAGCAACTGGCTGAACCCTCATTGATGTCCAAAAAGGGGAAGTAACCTTGAGAGTCAATGAGGAGGAGTTTAAGTTGAATGTTGTCAAAGCCATGCAACATCCAGACACCCCAAATGACTGCATGAGTGTTGATATTATTGACTCTCTGGTAAGAGAGGTCAATATGGCTGAGAGTCTCGAATCAGAGCTAGAGGACATCTTTAAAGATGTTCAGCCTGATTTGGAGGAACCAGAGAAGATAATAGAACCTCTGAAAATTCCTCAAGAAGAGGAGAAACCTCCAAAACCCGAACTCAAACCATTACCACCATCCCTGAAATATGCATTTCTGGGAGAAGGTGATACCTTTCCTGTAATTATAAGTTCTACCTTAGAGCCACAAGAAGAGGAAGCACTAATTCAAGTGCTAAGGACACACAAGACAGCTCTTGGGTGGTCCATCAGTGATCTTAAGGGCATTAGCCCAGCCAGATGCATGCACAAAATCTTACTGGAAGATGACGCCAAGCCAGTGGTTCAACCACAAAGGCGGCTGAATCCAGCTATGAAAGAAGTGGTGCAGAAAGAGGTCACTAAATTACTAGAGGCTGGGATTATTTATCCTATTTCTGACAGCCCCTGGGTGAGCCCTGTCCAAGTCGTCCCTAAGAAAGGAGGCATGACAGTGGTTCATAATGAAAAAAATGAACTGGTTCCTACAAGAACAGTTACAGGGTGGCGTATGTGCATAGATTATAGAAGGCTCAATACAGCCACCAGAAAGGATCATTTTCCTTTACCATTCATAGACCAGATGCTAGAAAGACTAGCAGGTCATGAATACTACTGCTTCCTGGATGGATATTCAGGTTATAATCAAATTGCAGTAGATCCCCAGGATCAGGAGAAAACGGCATTCACATGCCCATCTGGAGTATTTGCATACAGAAGGATGCCATTTGGCCTGTGCAATGCACCTGCAACCTTTCAGAGGTGCATGCTCTCAATTTTCTCTGATATGGTGGAAAAATTCCTGGAAGTCTTCATGGATGACTTTTCAGTATTTGGAGACTCATTTAGCTCCTGCCTTAACCATTTAGCACTTGTTCTGAAAAGATGCCAAGAGACTAACCTGGTTTTAAACTGGGAAAAATGTCACTTTATGGTGACTGAAGGAATTGTCCTTGGGCACAAAATTTCGAACAAGGGAATAGAGGTGGATCAAGCTAAGGTAGAAGTAATTGAAAAATTACCACCACCTGCTAATGTTAAGGCAATCAGAAGCTTTCTGGGGCATGCAGGATTCTATAGGAGGTTCATAAAGGATTTTTCAAAAATCGCCAAACCTCTGAGCAACCTGCTAGCTGCTGACACGCCATTTATCTTTGATAAAGAGTGTCTGCAGGCATTTGAGACTCTGAAAGCTAAATTGGTCACTGCACCAATCATCTCTGCACCAGACTGGACATTACCATTTGAATTGATGTGTGATGCCAGTGACCATGCCATTGGTGCAGTGTTAGGACAAAGGCATGACAAGCTTCTGCACGTCATTTACTATGCCAGCCGTGTTCTAAATGACGCACAGAAGAATTACACAACCACAGAAAAAGAGCTACTAGCAGTGGTTTACGCCATTGACAAATTCAGATCCTATTTAGTAGGATCAAAAGTGATTGTGTACACTGATCATGCTGCTCTTAAATATCTACTCACAAAGCAGGATTCAAAACCCAGACTCATCAGATGGGTGTTGCTTCTGCAAGAGTTTGATATAGAAATAAGAGACAGAAAAGGGACAGAGAATCAAGTAGCAGATCATTTGTCCCGAATAGAACCAGTGGAAGGGGCGTCCCTCCCTCTCACTGAGATCTCTGAAACCTTTCCGGATGAGCAACTGTTTACCATCCAGGAAGTGCCATGGTTTGCAGACATTGCAAACTACAAGGCAGTGAGATTCATACCCAAAGAGTACAGTAGGGTGCAAGCAAAGAAATTAATCACAGATGCAAAGTACTATCTTTGGGATGAACCATATTTCTTCAAGAGATGTGCAAACGGAGTAATCCGTAGATGTGTGCCTAAAGAGGAAGCACAAAAGATCCTTTGGCATTGCCATGGATCACAGTATGGAGGACATTTTGGAAGTGAGCGAACAGCCACAAGAGTCCTCCAAAGTGGCTTCTACTGGCCTACTCTCTATAAAGACTCCCGAGCGTTTGTGCTTAATTGTGACAGTTGCCAAAGATCAGGCAACCTACCTCACAGTTATGCCATGCCTCAACAAGGAATCTTGGAGATTGAGTTGTTTGATGTATGGGGCATTGACTTCATGGGACCTTTCCCACCATCATACTCTAACACTTATATTCTGGTGGCAGTGGATTATGTATCCAAATGGGTGGAGGCTATTGCAACACCCACTAATGACACTAAAACAGTGTTAAAATTCCTCCAGAAACATATCTTTAGCAGATTTGGTATCCCTAGAGTGTTAATCAGTGATGGGGGCACTCATTTCTGCAATAAACAGCTTTACTCTGCTCTGGTACATTATGGAGTCAACCACAGGGTAGCTACTCCATATCACCCACAAACTAATGGGCAAGCTGAAGTCTCAAATAGAGAACTTAAAAGAATCTTGGAACGGACTGTAATTAACCGTAGAAAGGATTGGGCAAGAAGCTTGGATGATGCTCTGTGGGCATACAGAACAGCATTCAAAACCCCCATAGGGACCTCTCCATACCAGCTTGTGTATGGAAAGGCGTGTCACTTGCCAGTGGAACTGGAACACAAGGCCTACTGGGCAACCAGATTCCTGAACCTTGATGCCAAGTTAGCTGGAGAAAGACGATTGCTCCAGTTAAATGAGCTAGAGGAATTTAGACTCAATGCTTTCGAGAATGCAAAAATTTACAAAGAGAAAGCAAAAAGATGGCATGATAAGAAATTATCATCCAGAGTCTTTGAGCCAGGACAGAAAGTTCTGCTATTTAATTCAAGGCTCAAATTATTCCCTGGGAAATTAAAATCCCGGTGGAGAGGTCCATATGTAATCACAAGCGTATCACCATATGGATACATAGAACTTCAGGATAGTGACTCTAACAAAAAGTTCATTGTTAATGGACAAAGAGTTAAACACTATCTTGAAGGTAATTTCGAGCAAGAATGCTCAAGACTGAAACTTAATTGAAGATCAGTGATAGTCCAGCTAATGACATTAAAGAAGCGCTTGCTGGGAGGCAACCCAGCCATGTACAAAGTTTAATTACTAATTAAATAAATTTTCTTTCTTTACAGGTTTAAGTCTAAGTATCTTCAAAGGTGAAATAGCAATTGGTTGAAGTCACAGAGTTACAGGGAAATTTGGAAGCTCACTGGCATGAAAAAGCCAGTAAGAAATACTTTGGGCGTTGAACGCCCAAAAGAAGCACCAACTGGGCGTTTAACGCCAGTAAGGGTAGCCATCTGGGCGTTAAACGCCAGAAAGGAGCATCTTCTGGGCGTTAAACGCCAGAAAGATGCACCTTCTGGGCGTTTAACGCCAGTCTGCTAGCATCCTGGGCGTTCAGAAAAACGCCCAGTAACGAAGGACTTCCTGGCGTTCAACGCCAGAAAGAAGCACCAGATGGGCGTTGAACGCCCAGGAGAAGCAACATGTGGGCGTTAAACGCCCAAAACATGCATCGTTTGGGCGTTTAACGCCAGGATGGTGGGAGGAGGTACAAATTCGTTTTTCTTCACACTTTTTCAAAATTTTATGTTTCAATTCATGATTTCTTGCATAAACATGTTTCAAAATATCATCTTCAATTCCAAAAGTTTTTATCCTAATTTCTAAAAACCCTGAGTTCTAAAAATCCACGTTTCAAAAATATTAAATATATCTTAATCCATAAAGCCAAATGGTTTTCCAATCCAATCCAACTCTTTTAAGTTTATTTTCAAAACTCAATTATCTTCTTAAAATCTTTTTCAAAATTAAAAATTTCAAAATTATCTTTTAAATTATGATTTATATCTTTTTTTTTTAAAAAAAAACTATATCTTTTTCTTATCATATCTATCTTTTATAAATCATATCTTCTATCTTATTTCCTTCTTTTTCGAAAATTCCCCACCCCCTCCCTATATATTATATTCGGCGCCCTCCTCATCATCACCATCCAACTCTTGCTCTCCTTCTATCCCTCTTCTTTCTTCTCTTTTGCTTGAGGACAAGCAAAGCTGTAAGTTTGGTGTGTTTTATCCGTGATCACAAAAACATACCCACCAAAGATCATGGCTCCTAAAGGAAAACAACCCAACCCAAGAGGCAAGAAAGAAAGCAATCCAAAGCCACTCTGGAATCAAGGGAAGTTCTTAACTAAAGAACATTCAGACCATTACTACAAGATAATGAGTCACAGATCAGTGATCCCGGAAGTCAGATTTGATCTGAAAGAAGATGAATATCCGGAGATCCAAGAGCAAATTCGAAACAGGAATTGGGAAATTCTGGCCAATCCTAAAACGAAAGTGGGAAAGAACATGGTTCAGGAATTCTATGCTAATCTATGGCAGACAGAAAGGCAAAGAATCATTGGAGTTGCTCTCTTTGACCATCGGACTGTAGTCAG
Source organism: Arachis hypogaea (assembly GCF_003086295.3). Classification (NCBI taxonomy): domain Eukaryota; kingdom Viridiplantae; phylum Streptophyta; class Magnoliopsida; order Fabales; family Fabaceae; genus Arachis; species Arachis hypogaea. The sequence goes on from NC_092038.1 coordinate 105,987,309, forward strand.
AGGAAAGATCATTCATACCAATTCTGACAAGATCAGGGAGATATTTAAGCTTCCCCAACTGAAAGATGACCCAGACTCCTTTAATAGGAGAATGATGAGGGTCAATAAAGGGCTGGACAAGGTTCTGGAGGACATATGCATCCCTGGAGCCAAGTGGACCACCAGCACGACTGGCATCCCAGTTCAACTCAAAAGGGAAGATCTGAAACCAGTAGCCAGAGGTTGGCTGGATTTCATAGGACGTTCTATATTGCCCACCAGCAACCGTTCTGAAGTCACTATTAAAAAAGCAGTAATGATTCACTGCATCATGTTGGGAAAAGAAGTGGAAGTCCATCAGCTGATCTCATGTGAGCTATATAAAATAGCAAACAGAAATTCTAAGGACGCCAAACTGGCTTATCCAAGCTTAATTTCTATGCTTTGCAAAGATGCTGGAGTAAATATGGGAATAACTGAATATATCCTAATTGAAAAGCCCATTACTGGAATATCAATGGTCAGACAACAGCAGCAAGATGATTCAACCAAGAGGAGAGCACAAGAAGCCCTCCCAGAACTGCCCCAATTCGAATATTGGGAACATCTTGAGGCTTCTATTTCCAGATTGCAAGAAGCTATGGATCAAATAAAGGAAGAACAGAATAATCAAAGTAGCATGATTTGCAAACTGCTCAAGGAACAAGAGGAGCAAGGGCGTGATCTAAGGGAGCTGAAGCGCCAAAAATTAATCCTTGAACAACACCCCACAGATTAGAGGAACATCTACTCCTCAAAACAACAGGTTGCTGAGTTCCAATTTCTCTGCTTTAACTTAGCGATAGCGTTTTTATTTTAGAAATTCACCTTAGGAGATATATAGTAGTAATAATTAGTATGTTTATTTTGATTTTATTTCCAATTAAGCTATGATTTATTTTTCTCATCATCATCAGGCATGAATAAAGTAGTAGATTTTTTTAGAATAAAGAAGTAATCTATATTTTTCGAGTTCTTAATAATAAAAATTATAATTAATTATATGTGGTGGCAATACTTTTTGTTCTCTGAATGAATGCTTGAACAGTGCATAATATGTACTTTGAATTTGATGAATATTGGCTCCTGAAAGGATGAGGAACACGAAAAATATTATTGATGATCTGAAAAATCATGAAATTGATTCTTGAAGCAAGAAAAAGCAGTCAAAAAAAAAAAGCCATGAGCCCTAGGTAAGGGTAAAAAGGATCCAAGGCTTTGAGCATCAATGGATAGGAGGGCCCAAGGAAATAAAATCCAGGCCTAACCGGCTAAACCAAGCTGTCCCTAACCATGTGCTTGTGGCATGCAGGTTCAAGTTACAAACTTGAGACTGAGTGGTTAAAGTCGTGATCCAAGGCAAACAGAGTGTGCTTAAGAACTCTGGATACCTCTGACTGGGGACTTTAGCAAAGCTAAGTCACAATCTGAAAAGGTTCACCTAGTCATGTGTCTGTGGCATTTATGTATCTGGTGGTAATACTGGAAAACAAAGTGCTTAGGGCCACAGCCAAGACTCATAAAATAACTGTGTTCAAGAATCAACATACTACACTAGGAGAGTCAATAATACTATCTGAATTCTGAGTTCCTAAGGATGCCAATCATTCTGAAATTCAAAAGGTACAAGGAGATGCCAAAACTGTTCAGAAACAAAAAGCTACAAGCCCCGCTCATCTAATAAGAATCTGAGCTTCATTTAAAACTCTAAAATATTATTACTTCTTAATTTCTGTTAGAACTTATTTTATTCATCTAGTTGCTTGAGGACAAGCAACAGTTTAAGTTTGGTGTTGTGATGAGCGGATATTTTATACGCTTTTTGGGGGTAATTTCATGTAGATTTTAGCATGTTTTAGTTAGTTTTTAGGAGAATATTATTAGTTTTTAGGCAAAAATCATATTTCTAGACTTTACTATGAGCTTGTGTGTTTTTCTGTGATTTCAGGTATTTTCTGGCTGAAATTGAGGGAGCTGAGCAAAAATCTGAGTTAGGCTGAAAAAGGACTGCTGATGCTGTTGGAACCTGACCTCCTTGCACTCGAAATGGATTTTCTGGAGCTACAGGAGTCCAATTGGCGCGCTCTCAACGGCGTTGGAAAGTAGACATCCAGGGCTTTCCAGCAATATATAATAGTCCATACTTTGCGCGAAGATAGATGACGTAACTTGGCGTTGAACGCCAAGTTCATGCTGCTGTCTGGAGTTAAACGCCAGAAAAACGTCATGATCCGGAGTTGAACGCCCAAAACACGTCATAACCTGGAGTTAAACGCCAAGAAAGGCCTCTACTCGTGGATAGCTTTAGTCTCAGCCCCAGCACACACCAAGTGGGCCCCAGAAGTGGATTTCTGCACCAATTATCTTAGTTTATTCATTTTCTGTAAACCTAGGTTACTAGTTTACTATTTAAACAACTTTTAGAAACTTATCTTGTACCTGATGACATTTTCAGATCTGAATTACATACTTTGTGACGGCATGAGTCTCTAAACTCCATTGTTGGGGGTGAGGAGCTCTGCAGCGTCTCGATGATTTAATACAATTCCTTTGTTTTCCATTCAAACACGCTTGTTCTTATCTAAGATGTTCATTTGCGCTTAATTATGGAGAAGGTGATGATCCGTGACACTCATCACCTTCCTCAATCCATGAACGTGTGTCTGACAACCACCTCCGTTCTACATCAGACTGAATGAATATCTCTTAGATTCCTTAATCAGAATCTTCGTGGTATAAGCCGGATCGATGGCGGCATTCATGAGAATCCGGAAAGTCTAAACCTTGTCTGTGGTATTCCGAGTAGGATTCTGGGATTGAATGACTGTGACGTGCTTCAAACTCCTGAAGGTTGGGCGTTAGTGACAGACGCAAAAGTATCAATGGATTCTACTCCAGCCTGATTGAGAACCGACAGATGATTAGCCGTGCTGTGACAGAGCATAGGAACGTTTTCACTGAGAGGATGGGAAGTAGCCACTGACAACGGTGACACCCTACATATAGCTTGCCATGGAAGGAGCCTTGCGTGTGTTGAAGGATTTCAAGGAAGAGTTGAAATTCAAAGGACAAAGCATCTCCAAAACTCCAAACATATTCCCCATTACTGCACAACAAGTAACGCTAGTATTCTCTATTATTCCAACTTACAATTTTAAATACTTTGACTTCTTGCAATTAAATCCAAATAACCTTGTTGACATCCTAACTAAGATTAATAAAATAAATATTGATTGCTTCAAACCAATAATCTCCGTGGGATTGACCCTTACTCACGTAAGGTATTACTTGGACGACCCAGTGCACTTGCTGGTTAGTTGTGCGAATCACAAATTCGTGCACCAACGAGCCGATTTCGAACCCCAAAGTAAAATAAATGGTAATATAATTTTATTATTATCTTATTTATCTATTTTACTTTCTCTAATTATAATGAAGCCTAGATAATAATGTTAATATTATTATCAAGTCTGACTTTTGCCGATATAAATAATTATCGGTATTTCGTAATGAGTTTAAAGTTGCTAAAACTTCATCAAATATCTTTATATTCTTAAGTTACTAAATGTCATTTATATTAGTAACTCATATATATTTAACCTTATATATTATTTATTTAACTCATCATATGTATTTAATTAGCATCATGACCTAACAAGTTCATTTTATTTTTCTCATGGCCGAGCCAGTAAGAGAATAGAAGAAAGAAAAAGTATAAACATGATCCATGTACTTTAATTCATGATTCATCCACTTAGCATTTCATTAGCATGGCTTATATACATATGTATACATATATAAAACATAACACGTCTCCTTCCTTTATTGACCAAAGGAACTTAATAATGAATTACCATCCAATGCCTTTAACTCCACCTATGTTACACTTGCGGTACATAGCCGGTCTCAAGTCTGGATAAAAAAGGAGGATTATGTTAGGTCTTCGACAACCATCATAAAAATATAATCGAATCACATGTCATAAATCAAAGACATTATTGTGCTAAAGTTAGGTCGTTGCCTGGAAACAACGCGCTGTACGGCTCGAGTACGGTGTCAAATAAGCAAGAGCCGCTGCATCGATGCCCGGATGTAGTGTTAAATGAGCAAGGGTTCTTGTATTTTCGTGAACGGACGAGGGTAAATAAGCTAGTTAACAAAGTAAAAGGAATGTCCATGGAGGTGGTGGACACGATGACAAGGAGGAAGATTAATATTGTGTGCCTACAAGAAATAAAATGGGTTTGTGCGAAGGCTAGGGAGTTGGATACTTCTGGTTTCAAACTTTGGTATACATGAAAGGTAAAAAATAGGAATGGGGTTGGAATTATTGTGGATAAGCAGTGGAAGAAGGACGTAATGGATGTCAAGAGGGTGGGAGATCGGATCATCTCTATCAAACTTGTGGTGGAAGGAGATGCTTTCCATGTGATTAGCGCCTATGCACCGCAAGTGGGTTCGGATAAACAACACAAGATAAGGTTTTGGGAGGATCTAAAGAGTTTGGTTCAAGGCATACCTTCGGGAGATAAGATTTTCTTAGGAGGAGATTTAAATGGCCAAGTTAGGAGAGAAGTGACTGGGTATGGGAGTATTCACGGAGGCCATGGTTTTTGAGTGATCAATGTTGAGGGTAAAACTATTTTGGATTTTTCTCAACCTTTGATCTTTTCATCGCAAATACATGTGTTAAAAAGAGAGACAAACATCTTATAACCTATAAGAGTGGTATGATAAGCTCTCAAATTGACTTCTTCTTGTTGAGGAGAGTTGACCAGAAACTTTGCATTAATTGTAAAATTATCCCGGGAGAGAATTTGACAACACAACATAGGGTACTCGTCATGAATTTTCGTGTTAAGCAAAAGTTGAGGAAAAGACATCATACAAAGGACCCAAGGATGAGGTGGTGGCGGATGAAAGGTGAGAAACAAAGAAACTTCCTAAGACGGGTAGGAGAAGAGGCAAAGTGGGATAGGAATGGAAGCGCAGAAGAGATACGGAGGGAGATGGCAAAAGTTATTAGAAGAACAGCAAAAGAAAGCTTTGGTGAATCTAAAGAATAGGACCAAGAGACAAGAAGTCCTGATGGTGGAATGCGAGTGTACAAGAAAAGATAAAGATAAAAAGGAAGTGCTTTAAAGATTGGTCTTTATGCCGCAATGTAGATAACTGGAAAAAATATAAGGCGGCTAAGAAAGAGACAAAAGTCGTTGTAAGTGAAGCAAGAACAAGAGCATATGAGGGTCTCTACCAGTCTTTGGGCACGAGAGAAGGAGAAAAAGGTATATATAGAATTGCATAGAGCCATGAAAGAAGAACAAGAGATTTGGATCAGGTTAAGTGCATAAAGGATAAGGATGGAGAGGTGTTGGCTCAAGAGGAGAAGATTAATGAAAGGTGAAATAGCTACTTTTACGAGTTATTTAATGAGGGACAGAAGACTTTTCCTAGCCTTGGTCGGTTATGTACAAGGAAAGAAGATCAAAACTTTGACTACTATCGAAAGATTCGAGACTTCGAGGTAAAAAAGGCTCTAAAGTAGATGAAAAATGGCAGGACAGTAGGACCTGATAATATCCCAATTGAGGTTTGGAAGGGTCTTGGAGAAAAAGGCATCAACTGGTTAACCAAGCTTTTTAATGAGATTTTAAAGTCAAAGAAGATGCTTGATGAGTGGAAAAAGAGCACCTTGGTACCTATCTACAAGAATAAGGGGGATATACAAAGTTGCGAAAACTGTAGAGGGATCAGGCTCATGAGTCATACCATAAAGTTATAGGAAAGAGTGATAGAATTGAGGTTGAAAAAAGAGACACAAGTAACAGAGAATCAATTTGGATTTATGCCAGGCAGATCTACCACTGAAGTGATATACCTATTAAGAAGAATAATAGAGAGGTATCGTAGTAATAAAAGGGATCTACATATGGTGTTTATTGATTTGGAAAAAGCGTATGATAGGGTGCCAAGGGAGGTCTTATGGAAGGTTTTAGAAAAGAGGAGAGTAAGGATCGCATATATTCATGCAATTAAAGACATGTATGATGGGGCCACAACTAGTGTGAAAACTCAAGGTGGTGCGACAGAGAAATTTTCTATTGGTATAGGATTACACCAGGGATCATCCTTAAGTCCATACCCTTTCACATTAGTCTTGGAAGTATTCACAAAGCACATCCAAGAGCTTGTGCCATGGTGCATGCTTTTTGCCGATGATATCGTCCTTATGGGAGAGTCAAGGGAAGACCTAAATAAGAAGTTGGACTTATGGATAGAAGCTCTAGAAGTGTATGGTCTACGCATAAGCCGTAGCAAGATGGAATATATGGAATGTAAGTTCAGTCTGAGAAGGAAAAACCCTAATATAGAGGTGAAGATTGGAGAAAACATCCTACGAAAAGTTAAAAGTTTTAAGTATCTTGGGTGCATCATACAGGATAATAGAGAGATTGAACAGGATGTAAATAATAAGATCCAAGCAGGTTGGTCAAAATGGCGTAGTGCATCTGGTTTTATATGCGACAAAAAAGTGCCTTTAAAACTTAAAGGTAAATTCTATCGCACCGCTATAAGACCGGCAATGCTTTATGGTACGGAGTGTTGGGCGGCCAAAGGGGAGCATGAACATAAGTTGAGTGTGGCAGAGATGAAGATGTTGAGATGGATGAGTGGTTATACGCGATTGGATAAAATAAGGAACGAAGATATAAGGGAGAAATTTGGAGTAGCACCCATTGTGGAAAAGATGGTTGAATCGCGTTTCATGTGGTTTGGACATGTGAGAAGAAGACCGATAGAACACCTAATCAGGAGGGTGGATGAGATGGAAGATGGACAAGGGGCGAAAGACAGAGGAAGACATAAGAAGACCATCTATGAGGTGGTCAAATGAGATCTACATGTAAACGGTCTCTCTGTAAACATGATACATGACAAAGCACAATGACGTTGTTTGATTCATGTAGCCGACCCCATCTAGTAGGACAAGGCTTTGTTGTTGTTGTTGTTGTTGTTGTTGTCGTATCATCCAATGCCCTTATGTTTTGATTAATGCTCTTTTATTATGACCGAATGTATTAAGAAAGAAGAAAAAGGGAAAAGAAAGAAAACATGACACATGACTCTCCTCCTTAATACATATCCTTGTTCAATGTTGCTAACATTCTCTAAACTTCTTTCGTTAACTTGGTGCACGAAATTGCAATAACACTTTTTGCAATCCGCACAACTAACCAGCAAGTGCACTGGGTCATCCAAGTAATACCTTACGTGAGTAAGGGTCGAATCCCACGGAGATTGTTGGTTTGAAGCAAGCTATGTTTATCTTATTATTCTTAGTCAGGATGCCAACAACAGTGTTTTTCAAGTTTAGTGAAGAAAGGGAAAAGGGCATAAAATAAATACTTGTTATGCAGTAATGGAGAATATGTTGGAGTTTTGGAGATGCTTTGTCTGATTTATTCCTGTAATGTAATATTCCATCCATGGAAAAGTGCAAAGTTCCCTCCATGGCAAGCTGTATGTAGGGTGTCACCGTTGTCAATGACTACTTCCCATCCTCTCAGTGAAAATGGTCCAAATGCTCTGTCACAGCACGGCTAATCATCTGTCGGTCCTCAATCAGGTTGGAATAGAATCCAATGATTCTTTTGCGTCTGTCACTAACGCCCAGCCTTCAGGAGTTTGAAGCTCGTCACAGTCATTCAATCCCGGAATCCTACTCGGAATACCACGGACAAGGTTTAGACTTTCCGGATTCTCATGAATGCCGCCATCAATCTAGCTTATACCACGAAGATTCTGATTAAAGAATCTAAGAGAAGCTCATTCAATATGATGTAGAACGGAGGTGGTTGTCAGGCACACGTTCATGGATTGAGGAAGGTGATGAGTGTCACGGATCATCACCTTCTTCATAATTAAGCGCGAATAAACATCTTAGATAGGAACACACACGTTTGAATGGAGAAATAGAAACAATTGCATTAATTCATCGAGACGCTGTAGAGCTCCTCACCCCCAACAATGGAGTTTAGAGACTCATTCTGCATCAAAGTGTATAAAATTCAGATCTAAAAATGTCATGAGGTATAAGATAAGTCTCTAAAAGTTGTTTAAATAGTAAACTAGTAACCTAGGTTTACAGAATATGAGTAAACTAAGATAATTGGTGCAGAAATCCACTTCTGGGGCCCACTTGGTGTGTGCTGGGGCTGAGACTAAAGCTTCTCACGTGCTTGGGCTGTTTCTGGAGTTGAACGCCAGGTTGTGACGTGTTTTGGGCGCTAAACTCCAACTTGTAACCTGTTTCTGGCGCTGGACGCCAGATAGCAGCATGAAACTGGCATTGAACGCCAGTTTATATCATCTATCTTCGCGCAAAGTTTGGACTATTACATATTTCTGGAAAGCCCTGGATGTCTACTTTCCAACGCCATTGAGAGCGCATCAATTGGACTCCTGTAACTCCAAAAAGTCCATTCCGAGTGCAGGGAGGTCAGGATCCAACAGCATCAGCAGTCCTTTTTCAGCCTAACTCAGATTTTTGCTCAACTCTCTCAATTTCAGCCAGAAAATACCTGAAATAACAGAAAAATACACAAACTCATAGTAAAGTCCAGAAATATGATTTTTGCCTAAAAAATAATAATATTTTATTAAAAACTAATTAAAACATACCAAAATCTACATGAAATTACCCCCAAAAAGCGTATAAAATATCCGCTCATCACAACACCAAACTTAAACTGTTGCTTGTCCTCAAGCAACTAGATAAATAAAATAGGATGAAAAGAAATTAAGAAGTAATAATATCTTAGAGTTTTAAATGGAGCTCAGATTCTTATTAGATGAGCGGGGCTTGTAGCTTTTTGTTTCTGAATAGTTTTGGCATCTCCCTCTATCCTTTGAAATTCAGAATGATTAGCATCCATAGGAACTCAGAATTCAGATAGTATTATTGATTCTCCTAGTGTAATATGTTGATTCTTGAACACAGTTACTTTATGAGTCTTGGCCGTGGCCCTAAGCACTTTGTTTTCCAGTATTACCACCAGATACATAAATGCCACAAACACATGACTAGGTGAACCTTTTCAGATTGTGACTCAGCTTTGCTAAAGTCCCCAGTTAGAGGTGTCCAGAGCTCTTAAGCACACTCTTTTTGCCTTGGATCACGACTTTAACCACTCAGTCTCAAGTTTTTCACTTGGACCTGCATGCCACAAGCACATGGTTAGGGACAGCTTAATTTAGCCGCTTAAGCCTGGAACTATTTCCTTGGGCCCTCCTATCCACTGATGCTCAAAGCCTTGGATCCTTTTCACCCTTGCCTTTTGGTTTTAAGGGCTGTTGGCTTTTATTCCTTTTCTTGATCTAATGATTTCTTGTAAATTTTTTTTACTTCTTTTTCTTGCTTCAAGAATCAAATTCATGATTTTTCAGATCATCAATAATATTTTTCGTGTTCCTCATTCTATCAGGAGCCAATATTCATAAAATTCAAGATAAAAATTATGCACTGTTCAAGCATTCATTCAGAGAACAAAAGTGTTGCCACCACATATAGTTAATTATAATTTTTATTATTAAGAACTCAAAAAAATAAATTACTTCTTTATTCTAATTATCTACTATTTTATTCATGCCTGATGATGATGAGAAAAATAAATTATAACTTAATTGGAAATAAAATCAGAATAGATATACTAATTACTACTACTACTACTACTATATATATCTCCTAAGGTAAATTTCTATAATAACACTATCACAGAGTTAAAGCTAAAATTAGAACTCAACAACCTGTGTTTTGAGAAGTAGATGTTCCTCTGATCTGTGGGGTGCTTGGTCCTTCAAAGATTAATTTCTGGCGCTTCAGCTCCCTTAAATCACGCCCTTGCTCTTCCTGTTCCTTAAGCAGTTTGCAAAGCATGCTACTTTGATTGTTCTGTTCTTCCTTTATTTGGTTCATAGCTTCTTGCAATTTGGAAATAGATGCCTCAAGATGTTCCCAATATTCAAATTGAGGAAGTTCTGGGAGGACTTCCTATGCTCTCCTCTTGATTGGATCATCCTGCAGCTGTTGTCTTTCCATTGATATTTTAGTGATTGGCCTTTCAACTGAGATATACTCTGTTATTCCCATCTTCACTCCAGCATCTCTGCAGAGCATAGAAATTAAGCTTGGATAGGCCAATCTGGCATCCTTGGAATTCCTATTTGCTATTTTGTATAGTTCACACGAGATCAGTTGATGGACTTCTACTTCTTTTCCCAACATGATGCAATGAATCATCACTGCTCTTTTAATAGTAACTTCAGAACGGTTGCTGGTGGGCAATATAGAACACCCAATGAAATCCAGCCAGCCTCTGGCTACTGGTTTGAGATATTCTCTTTTGAGTTGATTTGGGATGCCAGTCGTGCTGGTGGTCCACCTGGCTTCAGGAATGCATATATCCTCTAGAATCTTGTCCAAGCCTTTATTTACCCTCATCATTCTCCTATTAAAGGAGTCTGGGTCATCTTTCAGTTGAGGGAGCTTAAAGATCTCCCTGATTTTGTCAGGATGGGTATGAACAATCTTTTCTCTGACTAAGGTCCGATGATCATAGAGGGCAGCTCCAATTATTCTTTGCCTGTCTGTCTGCCATAGATTTGCATAGAACTCCTGAACCATATTCCTTCCCACTTTCGTTTCAGGATTAGCTAGGATTTCCCAGTTCCTATTTTGAATTTGTTCTTGGATCTCCGGATATTCATCTTCTTTCAGATCGAACTTGACTTCCGGGATCACTGATCTTAGACTCATTATTTTGTAGTAATGGTCTGAATGTTCTTTAGTTAAGAACTTCCCTTGATTCCAAAGTGGCTTTGGAGTATTCTCTTTCTTGCCTCTTGGGTTGGGTTGTTTTCCTTTAGGGGCCATGATCAAAGTGAGAATGTTTTTGTGATCACGGATAAGCACACCAAACTTAGAGGTTTGCTTGTCCTCAAACAAAAGAAAAGAGAGAAGAGGAATAGGAGGAGAGCAAGTGTGGAATGGTGGATGATGAGAAGGGCGCCGAAAGTGGATATAAAGGGAGGGGGTGGGTTTTCGAAAATAAGAAAGAGATATAAAATAAAAGATATGATTTATAAAAGATAAATATGACTAGAAAAGGATATAATTTAAAAAGATATGAATGATATTTAAAAATAAATTTGAAATTTATAATTTGAAAAAGATTTTAAAAGATAATTAAGTTGGGAAAGAGCTTGGAAAAAGAGTTAGATTGGATTGAAAATCATCTGTCTTTATGGATTAAGATGCATGTAAAATCTTTGAAATAGGGATTTCAGAAATTAGAGATTTTAGAAATTAGGATTAAAATTTTTGGAATTGAAGGATGATATTTGGAAACATGTTTATGCAAGAAATCATGAATTGAAACATAAAAATTAGAAAATTTTTGAAGAAAAACGAATTTTACCTCCTCCCCACCATCCTGGCGTTAAACGCCCAAACGCTGCATGTTTTGGGCGTTTAACGCCCAATTGATGCTTCTCCTGGGCGTTCAATGCCCAGCTGTTGCTTCTTTCTGGCGTTGAACGCCAGGAAGTCCTTTGTCACTGGGCGTTTTTCTAAACGCCCAGGATGCTGTAGTTCTGGCGTTAAACGCCCAGAAGGTGCTTCTTTCTGGCGTTCAACGCCAAGAAGATGCTCCTTTCTGGCGTTTAACGCCCAGATGGCTACCCTTACTGGCGTTGAACGCCCAGTGGGTGCTTCTTTTGGGCGTTCAACGCCCAAAATGTTTCTTACTGGCTTTTTCACGCCAGTGATCTTCCAAATTCCCTTGTAACTCTGTGAATCTAATCAATTGCTATTTTACCTTGAAGATACTTTGACATATACCTGTAAAAATTAATTAATTAATCAAAACGAATAAAATTAAATTTTGTGATTGGCTGGGTTGCCTCCCAGCAAGCGCTTCTTTAATGTCGTTAGCTAGACTATTACTGAGCTTTAATTAAGTCTCAGTTTTGAGCATTCTTGCTCAAAATTGCTTTCAAGATAATGTTTAACTCTCTGTCCATTAACAATGAACTTTTTGTTAGAGTCATTATCCTGAAGCTCCATGTATCCATATGGTGATACACTTGTAATTACATATGGACCTCTCCACCGGGATTTTAATTTCCCGGGGAATAATTTGAGCCTAGAATTAAATAGCAGAACTTTCTGCCCCGCTCAAAGACTCTGGATGACAATTTCTTATCATGCCATCTTTTTGCTTTCTCTTTATAAACTTTTGCATTCTCGAAAGCATTGAGTCTAAATTCCTCTAGCTCATTTAACTGGAGCAATCGTTTTTCTCCAGCTAACTTGGCATCAAGGTTTAGGAATCTGGTTGTCCAGTAGGCCTTGTGTTCCAGTTCCACTGGCAAGTGACATGCCTTTCCATACACAAGCTGGTATGGAGAGGTCCCTATAGGGGTCTTGAATGCTGTTCTGTATGCCCACAGAGCATCATCCAAGCTTCTTGCCCAATCCCTTCTACGGTTAATTACAGTCCGTTCCAGGATTCTTTTGAGTTCTCTATTTGAGACTTCAGCTTGCCCATTAGTCTGTGGGTGATATGGAGTAGGTACCCTGTGGCTAACTCCATAACGAACCAAAGCAGAGTAAAGCTGTTTATTGCAGAAATGAGTGCCCCCATCACTGATCAATACTCTAGGGGTACCAAATCTGCTGAAGATGTGTTTCTGGAGGAATTTTAACACTGTTTTAGTGTCATTAGTGGGTGTTGCAATAGCCTCCACCCATTTGGATACATAATCCACTGCCACCAGAATATAAGTGTTTGAGTATGATGGTGGGAAAGGTCCCATGAAGTCAATACCCCATACATCAAACAACTCAATCTCCAAGATCCTTTGTTGAGGCATGGCATAACTGTGAGGCAGATTGCCAGATCTTTGGCAACTGTCACAATTAAGCACAAACACTCGGGAATCTTTATAGAGAGCAGGCCAGTAGAAGCCACATTGGAGGACTCTTGTGGCTGTTCGCTCACTTCCAAAATGTCCTCCATACTGTGATCCATGGCAGTGCCATAGGATCTTCTGCGCTTCTTCCTTAGGCACACATCTACGGATTACTCCATCTGCACATCTCTTGAAGAGATATGGTTCATCCCAAAGATAGTACTTTGCATCTGTGATCAATTTCTTTGATTGCTGCCTACTGTACTCTTTAGGTATGAACCTCACTGCCTTGTAGTTTACAATATCTGCAAACCATGGCACTTCCTGGATGGCAAAGAGTTGCTCATCCGGAAAGGTTTCAGAGATCTCAGTAAGAGGGAGGGACGCCCCTTCTACTGGTTCTATTTGGGACAGGTGATTTGCTACCTGATTCTCTGTCCCTTTTCTGTCTCTTATTTCTATATCAAACTCTTGCAGAAGCAACACCCATCTTATAAGTCTGGGTTTTGAATCCTGCTTTGTGAGTAGATATTTAAGAGCAGCATGATCAGTGTACACAATCACTTTTGATCCTACCAAATAGGATCTGAATTTGTCAATGGCGTAAACCACTGCAAGTAGCTCTTTTTCTGTGGTTATGTAGTTCTTCTGTGCGTCATTTAGAACACGGCTGGCATAGTAAATGACGTGCAGAAGCTTGTCATGCCTTTGTCCCAACACTGCACCAATGGCATGGTCACTGGCATCACACATCAGTTCAAATGGCAATGTCCAGTTTAGTACAGAGATGATTGGTGCTGTGACCAATTTAGCTTTCAGAGTCTCAAATGCCTACAGACACTCCTTATCAAAGACAAATGGTGTGTCAGCAGCTAGCAGGTTACTTAGAGGTTTGGCGATTTTTGAAAAATCCTTTATAAACCTCCTATAGAATCCTGCATGCCCCAGAAAGCTTCTGATTGCCTTAACATTGGCAGGTGGTGGTAATTTTTCAATTACCTCTACCTTAGCTTGATCCACCTCTATTCCCTTGTTCGAAATTTTGTGCCCAAGGACAATTCCTTCAGTCACCATAAAGTGACATTTTTTCCAGTTTAAAACCAGGTTAGTCTCTTGGCATCTTTTCAGAACAAGTGCTAAATGGTTAAGGCAGGAGCTGAATGAGTCTCCAAATACTGAAAATTCATCCATGAAGACTTCTAGAAAATTTTCCACCATATCAGAGAAAATTGAGAGCATGCACCTCTGAAAGGTTGCAGGTGCATTGCACAGGCCAAATGGCATCCTTCTGTATGCAAATACTCCAGATGGACATGTGAATGCCGTTTTCTCTTGATCCTGGGGATCTACTGCAATTTGATTATAACCTGAATATCCATCCAGGAAGCAGTAGTATTCATGACCTGCTAGTCTTTCTAGCATCTGGTCTATGAATGGTAAAGGAAAATGATCCTTTCTGGTGGCTGTATTGAGCCTTCTATAATCAATACACATACGCCACCCTGTAACTTTTCTTGTAGGAACCAGTTCATTTTTTTCATTGTGAACCACTGTCATGCCACCTTTCTTAGGGACAACTTGGACAGGGCTCACCCAGGGGCTGTCAGAAATAGGATAAATAATCCCAGCCTCTAGTAATTTAGTGACCTCCTTCAGCACCATTTCCTTCATGGCTGGATTCAGCCGCCTTTGTGGTTGAACCACTGGCTTGGCGTCACCCTCCAATAGGATCTTGTGCATACATCTGGCTGGGCTAATGCCCTTAAGATCACTGATGGACCACCCAAGAGCTGTCTTGTGTGTCCTTAGCACTTGAATTAGTGCTTCCTCTTCCTGTGGCTCTAAGGTAGAGCTTATGATTACAGGAAAGGTATCACCTTCTCCCAGGAATGCATATTTTAGGGATGGTGGTAATGGTTTGAGCTCGGGTTTAGGAGGTTTCTTCTCTTCCTGAGGGATTTTCAGAGGTTCTACTATTCTCTCTGATTCCTCCAGATCAGGCTGAACATCTTTAAAGATGTCCTCTAGCTCTGATTCGAGACTTTCAGCCATATTGACCTCTCTTACCAGAGAGTCAATAATATCAACACTCATGCAGTCATTTGGGGTGTCTGGATGTTGCATGGCTTTGACAACATTCAACTTGAACTCCTCCTCATTGACTCTCAAGGTTACTTCCCCTTTTTGGACATCAATGAGGGTTCGGCCAGTTGCTAGGAAAGGTCTTCCTAGAATGAGAGTTGCACTCTTATGCTCCTCTATTTCCAGCACCACAAAGTCAGTAGGAAAGGCAAATGGCCCAACCTTGACAATCATGTCTTCAATCACGCCTGATGGGTATTTAATGGAGCCATCAGCAAGTTGAAGACATATCCAGGTTGGTTTAATTTCTTCAGTCAAATCAAGCTTTCTGATAGTAGATGCAGGTATTAGGTTGATACTTGCCCCAAGATCACATAAAGCTTGCTTGGTACAAGTACCCTCTAATGTGCATGGTATCATAAAGCTCCCGGGATCTTTAAGCTTCTCAGGTAAGCTTTTCAGAATGACTGCACTGCATTCTTCAGTGAGGTAAACTTTTTCAGTCTCCCTCAAATCCTTCTTATGACTTAAGATCTCTTTCATGAACTTAGCATAAGAGGGTATTTGCTCAAGTGCTTCTGCAAACGGAATCTTTATTTCAAGAGTCCTGAGATAGTCTGCAAAGCGAGCAAATTGCTTATCCTGTTCCGCTTGGCGGAGTTTTTGAGGATAAGACATTTTGGCTTTATATTCCTCAACCTTAGTTGCTGCAGGTTTATTACCTACAGAAGTGGGTTGGGAAGCCTTTTTAGAAGGGTTGTTATCAGCACTTGTATGTGACTGATCCCCCACTGGCGTTTGAATGCCAGGGGTGGAAGCTGGAGTGGCGTTAGACGCCAACTCCTTATCTGTTACTGGCGTCTGAACGCCAGAACTATGCTTCCCTTGGGCGTTCAACGCCGGATTCATGCTTGTTTCTGGTGTAGAACGCCAGAAATGAGCATGGTCTGGGCGTTCAACGCCAGCCTTATTCCTCTCTGGGCTCTGATTGTCCTCAGAGGGATTTTGAGTAGCCATTTGTTCATTTCTTGGCTTCCTGCTGCTTTGAAGTGAGGTATTTAATGTTTTCCCACTTCTTAATTGAACTGCTTGGCATTCTTCTGCTATTTGTTTTGACAGTTGCCTTTCTGTTTGCTTTAACTGTACTTCCATATTCCTGTTAGCCATTCTTGTTTCCTGTAGTATTTCCTTGAATTCGGCTAGCTGCTGGGTTAGAAAGTCTAATTGCTGATTGAATTCATTAGCCTGATCCACAGGACTGAGTTCAGCAGTTACTGCTTTAGCTTCTTCTTTCATGGATGATTCACTGCTTAGGTACATATGCTGATTTCTGGCAACTGTATCAATAAGCTCTTGAGCTTCTTCAATTGTTTTTCTCATATGTATAGATCCACCGGCTGAGTGATCTAGAGAAATCTGAGCTTTTTCTGTAAGCCCATAGTAGAAGATGTCTAATTGCACCCACTCTGAAAACATCTCAGAGGGGCATTTTCTTAGCATCTCTCTGTATCTCTCCCAGGCATCATAAAGGGTTTATTATCTCCTTGTTTGAAGCCTTGGATGCTTAGCCTTAGCTGTGTCATCCGTTTTGGAGGAAAATAGTGATTCAGGAATTTTTCTGACAACTGTTTCCATGTCTTTATGCTGTTCTTAGGTTGGTTATTTAACCACCTCTTAGCTTGATCTTTTACAGCAAATGAAAATAGTAATAATCTGTAGACATCCTGATCTACTTCCTTATCATGTACTGTGTCAGAAATTTGCAAAAATTGTGCCAGAAACTCTGTAGGTTCTTCCTGTAGAAGACCGAAATACTGGCAGCTTTGCTGCACCATGATAATGAGCTGAGGATTCAACTCAAAGCTACTAACTCCAATGGAGGGTATACAGATACTACTCCCATATGAAGCAGTAGCGGGGTTAGCATATGACCCCAGAGTCCTCCTGGACTGTTCATTTCCACTTAGTTCCATGATGGAATAAAGGAGATGGTATGGATGTTGATATTATTTATTTTATAAAAACTTATTTTATAAAATAAAATAAAAACGAAATAAATAAAAGAAATTGAAAATATTTTGAAATTGAAATCTGAATTTTTATATAAAATTTTCAAAAATGTAGTTCAAAATTAGTTAGAAAAGATATTTTTTTGAATTTTGAATTCTATGATGAAAGAGAAAAACACACAAAAGACACAAGACTTAGAATTTTTAGATCTAATGCTCCTTATTTTCAAAAATTTTGGAGGAAAAACACCAAGGAACACCAAACTTAAAAATTTTAAGATCAAAACACAAGAAAGACTCAAGAACACCTTGAAGATTCACAAGAACACCAACAACAAAAGAAAGAACACCAAACTTAAAATTTTTAGAAAACCAAGACAAATTTTCGAAAATTCAAGAAAAATTAACAAAGAAACACCAAACTTAGAGTTTGGCACAAAATTCAATCAAAGAAAACTTAAATTTGAAAAAGATTTTTTTAAAAGAAAATGCCCAATTGCCAAGAACATAAGCCAACGCTATAACCAACTAAGCTAAAAATGTAATGTATTTTAAAGATGTATTATTTTTGTGGATAAAAGTATAATTTTTGAAAGTTAATGTTTTGAAAAAGCACAAGAAAAACAAGAAAAGACACAAAACAAGAAAAACTCAAGATCAAACACGAAAAATAAACAAGAACAACTTGAAGATCAATGAAGAACAAAGAACACAAGTTCGAAAATTTAAAGAAAAATATAAAATATGCAATTAACACCAAACTTAGAACAAGACACTAAACTCACGAAAAATTAACAATTAATTAAGAAAAATAATATTTTTGAAAAGAAATTTTTGAAAAGAAACTATCCTATCAGGATTTAATGACTCTATAACAATAAAAATAAATTATTCCTAATCTAAGAAATAAAATAAACCTTTAGTTGTTCAAACTCGAACAATCCCCGGCAACGGCGCCAAAAACTTGGTGCACGAAATTGCAATAACACTTTTTGCAATCCGCACAACTAACCAGCAAGTGCACTTGGTCGTCCAAGTAATACCTTACGTGAGTAAGGGTCGAATCCCACGGAGATTGTTGGTTTGAAGTAAGCTATGTTTATCTTATTATTCTTAGTCAGGATGCCAACAACAGTGTTTTTCAAGTTTAGTGAAGAAAGGGAAAAGGGCATAAAATAAATACTTGTTATGCAGTAATGGAGAATATGTTGGAGTTTTGGAGATGCTTTGTCTGATTTATTCCTGTAATGTAATATTCCATCCATGGAAAAGTGCAAAGTTCCATCCATGGCAAGCTGTATGTAGGGTGTCACCGTTGTCAATGACTACTTCCATCCTCTTAGTGAAAATGGTCCAAATGCTCTGTCACAGCACGGCTAATCATCTGTCGGTCCTCAATCAGGTTGGAATAGAATCCAATGATTCTTTTGCGTCTGTCACTAACGCCCAGCCTTTAGGAGTTTGAAGCTCATCACAGTCATTCAATCCCGGAATCCTACTCAGAATACCACGGACAAGGTTTAGACTTTCCGGATTCTCATGAATGCCGCCATCAATCTAGCTTATACCACGAAGATTCTTATTAAAGAATCTAAGAGAAGCTCATTCAATCTGATGTAGAACGGAGGTGGTTGTCAGGCACACGTTCATGGATTGAGGAAGGTGATGAGTGTCACGGATCATCACCTTCTTCATAATTAAGCGCGAATGAACATCTTAGATAGGAACACACACGTTTGAATGGAGAAGTAGAAACAATTGCATTAATTCATCGAGATGCTGCAGAGCTCCTCACCCCCAACAATGGAGTTTAGAGACTCATGCCGTCAAAATATATAAAATTCAGATTTGAAAATGTCATGAGGTACAAGATAAGTCTCTAAAAGTTGTTTAAATAGTAAACTAGTAACCTAGGTTTACAGAATATGAGTAAACTAAGATAATTGGTGTAGAAATCCACTTCTGGGGCCCACTTGGTGTGTACTGGGGCTGAGACTAAAGCTTCTCACGTGCTTGGGCTGTTTCTGGAGTTGAACGCCAGGTTGTGACGTGTTTTGGGCGCTGAACTTCAACTTGTAACCTGTTTCTAGCGCTAGACGCCAGACAGCAGCATGTACTTGGCGTTCAACGCCAAGTTATGTCATCTATCTTCGCGCAAAGTATGGACTATTATATATTGCTGAAAAGCCCTAGATGTCTACTTTCCAACGCGGTTGAGAGCGCGTCAAATGGACTCCTGTAGCTCCAAAAAATCCATTCCGAGTGCAGGGAGGTCAGGATCCAACAGCATCAGCAGTCCTTTTTCAGCCTAACTCAGATTTTTGCTCAACTCCCTCAATTTCAGCCAGAAAATACCAGAAATCATAGAAAAACACACAAACTCATAGTAAATTCCAGAAATATTATTTTTGCCTAAAAACTAATAATATTTTATTAAAAACTAATTAAAACATACCAAAATCTACATGAAATTACCCCCAAAAAGCGTATAAAATATCCGCTCATCATAACTCATAACCGAATTGCATGCAAGAAAGAAAAGAGAGAGACCAAAAGCTCCATCGAAGAACGGTAACCTTCAACCATTTTCCTTTCCCGACTTCTCCTAATTCGTAACCCCAATAAAAAATCTAATCTGATAAAAGTGTTTGTATCCTTCTCCTCTACGTGTTAGCGTCACTTTTGATCGGTGGAAGTTGACGGTGACGTAGCTCCCCTACTCCTTAGGATCGGTCAACTGGAGTTCTAGGAGGCATAGACGACTCCGAACATTTTCTTCTTCAGCAGCTCGGTCAGAAAGTTTTTCCGTAACTTCCAATATTTTAATTTTGTGCGGAGGTAGGGTTTTGGTAAATTCTCACTGATTAAATTTGAGTTGGATACATGAATGATTGTTGTGATTAACTATTGATGGAGTTTGGTTGACTTTATATTGAATTTTGTAGATATATTGTTATATGTGATTAAGCTTGTGATTTGGTTATGTTTGTGCTACCCAAACCGTGATAACGAGATTGATTTGGGGCCGTTATTGTGTTAGTTTTGAATAAAATGGGTGAGGTTTAATGGCCGAAGAGTTAAATTAAAAGTTGTGAAAAAAAATTGATAAACAGAAAAGCTCGAAAATTGGATTTAAAATCAAGTATATCTTTTGAAAGGCCACAAAAAAATATTTTAGTTTTAAAATAGTTTTTGTCACCAATTTAAATATTATTTTTGAATATGAAAATGTAGTTTGATAAAAGATCGGAGTTATTTTTAGAAATGCAAAATTAAATTAGTAAATAATGCTGGGTTAAAAGTAAAATAGTTAAAATCTTAAAGAATAGAACATTAACAAGCAGGTTTTGATATAAAAATAGTAATAATAACACTCTTTTATTCTTAAAACTAGCATTATTTGTATCATTATAATATATTAGTATTTTATTTAAAAGATATTATTTTATTTAAGACACTTTGGGAAAGGCGAGGGAATGATGTGAGGATGAATTATATTATGAACGATAAGAAAGAAAGAAGAAGAAAGAAAAGAAAAGGAAAGAAAAATATTAAAGAAAGCTCTGCCACAGAAGAGCAGTGAGTAGGAATAAAAGAAACGAAAGGAAGAACGAAACAAAAAGGGGATAAGTAGAAGTATTGTTTGGCCTTGAGAACGAGCTGAGATGATTATGTACTTGCTGAAAATGAGCAGAGATATGGTGGTGAGTCCACCGAGATTTGCTTCCAGAGATACATCGGCCAATCCAGGGGATGGTCGCACCTGTAAGACAGAGGTTGCTTATAGAGGTTATCGATACATACATTAGCCAGAGAAAGCCTCACCTGTAAGACCGAGGTTGCTTACAGAGGTTATGTTTGCATACATCGGCTCAAGAGAGTCGCACCTGTAAGACAGAGGTTGCTTACAGAGGTTATGGCACTGGAGACCAAACTCAGACAAAGGTTGCTGAGTTGCGTCAGGAGCGGGTCGAAGCCGACAAATGAGCTCATTACCTGCACTAGGGATAGACATGCATCATGATCGTTTGAGCATATCTTCTATGAATTCTGTTTTTTGTGATTGTGTATGTGTTGTGTTTGTTTTCTCTTTATGTTCTTTATTTATTGTGTTTAATGTGTGATTCAGTTGTTGCTGCTGACTGGGTCTAGTATTAAAACGAACTTAACTAACCACCCCGACCCAACTAAGAACTCTCCAGTTCTTATCCCTGCTCTTCCCCCTTCAGATGGAAACAGGAACTCTAGTTAAGATTACCCCTATACATACGAGTGCCCAGCGAAGGATATGAAGGTGATAGAGATCTTGTCTTTTGGCTGCAATGATCGATCAGAGATAATAAGAGTTGGTAGCGTGTTTTGGGTGGTGCCTACAGTGTAGCGTAGAAATTTTGGTTTAGTCTCTCACTTTTGGATAGATCTACCGAGAGATTAGGAACGGTAAATACTGACTAGGCTAGTTTCGGATGCCAGTTTAGGGGCTTCCTATATGGACTAGGACCCGACATTAATTATGTACATAGTAGCAAGATATGAAGGGTTGTACGCTAACTCATGATATAGATGGTAGCACCTTTATATGTATGTATGATCTATGATATATGTTATGTATATATATAATGTTGGCCTTGTCTATGCTTTATTTGATTCCTTACTATGGCTTGTATATGTTTAATTAGCTGTCCTCGCGAATCTTTTTATAAAGTAAATTTTTTTTTTTAAAAAAAATTCGATAGCGCGCTAATTCGATTACAGGGTTAATAGTAAATAGTTAAAGATTTGGGTAAGCAAGTTGGTGACACTCAGTTTTCAGTATGATCATGATGTACTGAGAATTGGGTCGTTACATCCGTTGTACTGACCTGGTCAATATATAGATGCACACGTGGGAGAGATTTTAAAATAGGACAAATTAGACTCATGGATTGATATGTCATATTTTGAGAAAGTCAGGAACTTAAGTGTATTTTCAAATTCTCAAGAATATAAATATTCGCGAACCAAAATGTCAAGTATCTATTTGTCTTTTTTTAAATAATTATTATAATTATTAATTAATTATAATTTAATTATTATTTTAATATATATGTTATATATTTTAATTTTTTTAATTAATTTTTCATGTGTCAAGACTCCATTGGATTGCAAGAGTTTGAGAGACTTTTTTTTCTTGGGTCGCGTGAAGGAATTCAATGCTTTTTCACTCTAATTCCTTAAAGTTCTTTTATATCAGATAAGAAATTATTTTTGTACCAAGAGTTGCTCTTAGCTACATCAGATTATGTGAGACCAACCGGAAAGAGAGAGAAAAAAAAGGGAGGAAAAAATGAATACTGTGGTTTCTATAAATTTTTTTATGTATTTTTATTTTATTTTTTATATATTTCATTAATAGTTTTTAAAAATTATTGGTAGGATAATATTAATACAATTTTAAGATATTAAAAATATAAATAGAACTATTAAAATATTATGAATAAGTTTAAAATTTACTTTAAACATTAGAGACAAAAATAAGGAGCTAATTAATTTGCAAAAATATTTTATGTTTCTATTTTTTGAAAATAATTTTCATTTTGGACTTTTCACATTTTAAAAAATGTGATTGATTTGTGAAAAGAGAATTCATTTCCACACATTGAAAATAATAAAAATATATTTAGTTAGTCTTTTTAAAATATATTTCTAATATTTTAAATTTTAAAATTATATTTTTTATTCAATTATAATTTTAGTTATTTAATATTATTAAGTTATCACTAATTTTTATAGAATATTAAATATAAAATAAGTTGTTATTTTCAATTAATTAATTGTATTCATAATAAAAAGAGATTATTTACTAAACATAACAATAATAAATTTAGATAATATTATTTTTCAATAGATAGACAAAATAAAATTACCACTAAAATAGAAAAATAGTGCATAAAAGAACGAGACGGTCATAGCATTTGAAAATATTATGTGAAAGAAATATTTTAAAATAAAAATATATAAAATTAATATTTTTAAATATAAAAATAAATTATATTAATATTAAAAATAAATATAAGGTACAAGTATAAAATAAATAAAACATATAGAATAGGAGTATGCTTGAATTTGACCTTGAAATGCAAATACGGATGAAAAAAAGGAATTATATTGAGTAAGAGTACAAATAAATCTTATATTGACATCTTTATGCCCTTATCAATTTCACACATATTCTTTTTTTCGAATTAAATAAGAAGCACCAAAATATATAGTAAATAATATACTAACAGAAAAATTATCATATTTCCATAAAATAAAAAACACAAAAATTTTAGAAAAAATCTAAAAAAATTAAAAGATATTAAAGATAAAAAGAAGTTTGAAATAAAAAATAACTAAATGTAAAAAAAAAAAATAGAACTCAAATTTCATACTATTTAATATTCCAATTTAATTTATAAAAATAGTAAAAAATTTTGAATAAGTCAAACAAAGTTTTATAGAACTCTTTAATCTTTTATCTTCTAATGGACGAAAGAGAAGAGAAGAGTAGATTGAAGAAAATAGAAAAGAACTACTGAGTTGGAGGCGCTCACTTTGTAATTTTCACTATAGTTGTTAGAAATGAACTGATAATCGAATCGGTCAAGTTAATAGTTTACTGGTTTATTAGTTCAACCGATGAGTTATTGGTTGAATCGATAGAGTCGGTTCTACGTAAATAAAAAATATAAAATAATAAAAAACATATAATTAAAATTTTAAAAATATATATCTTCACTAATATTTTAAAAACAATCAAGTTTCAACAAATTATAATCAGCAAGTTATAATTTTGTTATTATTAAATAAGTATATAAAATTCTAGTATTTTTTATAATAATATTTTTTAATTTTATTTTTATATTAAAGTAAATATTTTTATTTTAATAACTAACTAATTAGTTTATATTTATTATATTATTAAATATTATATGTATTTATTAAAAATAATATTAATAAATATCATATAATTATAAAAAAATAATTATATTGTAATTAATAAAATATTTGATGTAAACTCCGTTAAATTAGTAAGTAATTAGCCAATAAATTAATTTTTAATAAAAGAGATTAGAAACGCGAATATTATATCAAATTAGGATAGAGCTCATCGAAACGAATATTTTGACACTAATTTTAAAGAAATCGGCGCAAGGTTAGACCGAACGGACCGAACCGATCAAACCGGGCTCGTAGGCCCAACTGGGCGAACCCTTAAATAAACCCAATCTCCTTCATTACCCCATTATAGCTGAAGTAGCGTTGCAGCAACAGGGAAGAGGAGCGAAGGAAAATTCCCCATAACCTTACGTTGATTTTAAATCACTGTAACTCCTCTGTCCGAGTTCTGATTGCTGTACCATTTGCGGCCACACGACCACCGCGTCGAGCTCTACGTTTCTATCGGAACAATTTCATAGGTAAGCCATTAATCATTCTCAGCGACTCATTTCCCCCAATTTTTGAATGTTTTGTATGGGTATTGAATTTCTTTACTTTTTGATGTTTTAAGATCCAATTAGCTTGAGAAAAATATTTACTCTTGCTTATGTGAAGCTTGGCTAAGGTGAGGATACTATAATTCCATTTTAATTTTATTGAATTTGAGTTTTGGGTATTAAATTGGGTATATATGTGTTTTGAATATGTATTAGGTTGTGAATAAATAATTGGAGCTTGAAATTGTGAATATTGGAATTTGGAGGAAGCTGAGCCTAGTGTTTATTGGATTTTGAGGAGCTGTATTTGTTTTAATTAAATTGCCTTGATCGTTACGTAAGAATCGGCCAAGGTATGGTTTAGGTTTCTTGCATTTAATATGTAAGGTTCTGTGAAAACTTAGGCTAGAAGACCACAGGATAGGTTGGAACGAATGTGTATATAATTATTGCTTAGCATCTTGTCAATTAGTTGATTTGGTTTGGTGTTTGTGTGAATTGAATAGCTTGATGATTATGGATATGAGAATGTAAGTTTATAGTTGATATTGCTTGATGAATTAGTGGTGATTTAGTGAATTTGTTGATGATTTGGACTATGATTATGGTGATGATTGCCATGGTAATGAAGAAGGGTATATAGTGTTGATTTGGTGAGTTTGAAAGTGTGTAAAAAGAGACTTTTGAATTGAAAATAAGGTTTTATGAGGTTTTGTTGCACTTTGGTTTTGGACTGAACTTCGGCGGGCTATAACTTGGCTTCCGGAACCCCAAATTGATTTCAACTGGTTTTAGATGAAAATTGAGTTCGTGAAGTTTATGTTGTTTGAAGAACGGAAGAAAAACCATTTAAAACGATTGAGTTATGCCCGTTAAAATTTTGGTGCGGAATATGTAATTTATATGTGACTATGCAGGAAACTTGTTATAATTCTGCAGCTCTGCTACTGATCTTTTTTTTTAAGAGAACGTACATCCACGCATACGCGTAGCCCACGCGTACACGTGGCATGGGTTTTGGCGATGCATACACGACTGGTCCCATGTGTACGCGGAAGGGGCTAACAAGCATGTTCATGCGTACGCGTGACCTACGCGCACGTGTGGCATGAAGTTTTCACCCATGCGTACGCATGAAGAGGGACGCGCGCGCGAGCTGCACTTTCACACTCCCATGCGTAAGCGTACGCGTGGCCCCTGTTACAGCAAACATGATTTTTTAGTTTCAAAACCCTATTTCAACTTCTAAACCTCTATTTTCATTCCTTTAGTCATAAATAGTAGTATTAAATCTGATAATCAGATGGAGTCAGAAAATGGGGATAACTTGAAGGTGAAGTAAAGTTGAAAAGTGATTAATTGATTATGAAATGTTACGTATTATCATATATGATACTTGGCTGGATATTCAAATGAATGATTATGTATGATACTTGGCTTGAATGATTAAATGATCTGAGATAGGAGATACCCTGGGTAAATTACCGTGGCTCGCCACCACGTGTACCAGGTTGAAAACTCGATACTCTGTTAACCCTATGACGTAAGGGTGACCAGGAACTTATAAATCCCCGAGAATGTTAACCCCCCATTGAGCAATATTGATTATTTGAGAAAAAGCTATGCATAGACTCTTGGGGAAGCACGTCGAGGGATAGTCTAGGGTTTTTAGACTTGTCGGGTTGGCTGGATATCCGACAGATGAGCCTCATCAGCCATAGGACAGGCATGCATCATATGCATACTACTTGAATTACTTGCTTGTGCATTAACTGGGTGTGCCTAAGAGTACTTGCCATGCTAAAAGTATATTTGCTACCTGTAGTATTTGTAACCTTCTTGTGCTTGCCTATATCTGTTTATTTGTCTGTGAAATGCTGACAGAGATGAAAGTATGGAGGAATGGCAGTATGGGATTTAGAATTAAGGTTAAGTTAAGTTAGGCTTAGATACTCTTAGAAAACCACCTTTTATGGTTTCTGTTTAATACTTTAAGCTCTATAATCTGAGTGTCAGCATTCTAGGATTGCCTCTGGCATTCCGAGGACCTTATATATTATGTGTGTGGCACATTTACCATATTGAGAACCTCCTATTCTCATTCCATACTATGTTATTGTTTTTCAGTTGCAGGTCGAGAGGCATCTCGTTAGGCGTCTGGACCCCTGAGGCGAAGTGGTTACTGGGTTATTTTGTTGTACAGTGATGTATATATATGTAATTAGCTCTCTCTCTCTCTCTCTGCATAACTTGCTCTTTTGATCCTCTTAGAGGTTTATGGGGAGGCAGGATTTTATTTATGTACATTTAGATTTTGGATTTGTATATATATATATGTGTGTGTGTGTGTGTGTGTGTGTGTGTGTGTAAATATTCTCCGGCCAGTCTTGACTTCGCGGGCTGAGTTAGGAGCTTGTTATTTTGTATCTTTGGCACTCTATTCCTACTTTTATAATCATATGTTTGATGGTTATAGCTTTCTTAGCACGGAGGTTAACTCATTTTTTGAGCGTTGCATTTTTTTGTTTCACGATTTTTATTTCCTCTATTCTTCAAGGCTCCTAGCATATTATAATCTTTCTGCTATCATACGTATACATTTTATATTAGAGATCGTAATATCCTACCACCTCTGTTTTCGACTTAAGCGTAAAGCTCAGTGTGGTAGGGTGTTACATTATGGTATCAGATCAGTTTGTTCCTATAGAGCCTGAAAGACGGACTGATTGTGCTTCTGTGCATTCTCTGTATATGTGTTTATGTGCTATTAGGATATCTAACTGATATATATGGCATAAACGTTTGTGAGCATGCATTTGGAACTTAAAGCATTAGACCTGAGATATTAAGACTGATCAACTTAATATCACTTGTTTAGTGTGTATAAGGACTAGATGTCGACTCGCGAACGTGGTCGCGGGTGAGGTAGAGGTAGAATAGGCACTGTTAATTCTAGTCTAGCAGGGAATGATCCAGTAGATTTTATGGCTGCCCTGGAAAATATGGCTGCAGCTATACAGGTGATAGCCGAGGCACTGGGTAATTAGATAAACCAGGGTAATCACGGGAACAATAATGATGAAGATGGTCCTATGACACTTGCTACATTTCTGAAAGTTCAACCTCTGACCTTCAGGGGAACTTCAAATCTTATTGATGCAGATAATTGGATTCAGGCTATGGAACGTGCGTTACAGGCTCAACAGGTTCTTGAAGAGCAATGGGTTGAATTTAGAACTTATCAATTGCAAGGTGAGGCTCAGTATTGGTGGCCGGGAACACGACGTATCCTGCAGCTAGATGGCGCTGTGATAACTGGGAGGTTGGTTATCTAAGAATCATGTGTTGCTTGATTGTTCTGAGAAGTCAGTACAGTTTATGCCGGAAGGGTCAGAAGCGCCAATTGTGGTGAATAGTTTCTATTTGAACTCTATGATGGTAAACTATTATGGAACTAAATGTCAAGGCATTATGTTATTAACTGCGGGAATATCAGGTGATGATCAGAGTTTAGAGTAGATTATGTCGTATGTGAATTTCCAGATGTATTTTCGGATGATATTAATGAATTTCCACCTAATCGAGAGGTTGAATTTGCAATTGAGTTGGTGCCTGGAGCCGGTCCGATTTTGATTATTCCTTACAGCATGTCACCTTTAGAAATGGTTGAACTGAAGGCTTAACTAGAAGATCTGTTGGGTAAGCACTTCATTTAACCAAGTGTTTCTCTGTGGGGAGTGCCAATGTTACTGGTAAAGAAGAAGGACGTAAGTATGCGTTTGTGTGTTGATTATCGGCAATTGAATAAGATCATTGTGAAGAATAAATATCTGTTACCTAGAATCAACGACTTAATAGATCAGTTACAGGGTGCCAGTGTGTTTTCTAAAATTGATTTGCGATCCGGGTATCATCAGATAAAGGTTAGAGATGAAGATATTTCAAATATTGCTTTTAGGACGCGTTATGGTCATTATGAGTATACAGTGATGTCTTTTGGGTTAACTAATGCTCCAACAGTATTCATGGATTATATGAATAGGATTTTTCGGCCGTATCTGGACAAGTTTGTTATTGTCTTTATTGATGATATTCTCGTTTACTCTAAGACTGAAGAGAAGCATGCTGATCACTTACGAACTGTGCTGCAAATTCTAAGGGACAGGAAGTTATATGCTAAGTTATCTAAATGTGAGTTCTAGAAAAGTGAGGTGAAGTTTCTCGGTCACATGGTGAGTAAGCAGGGAATAGTTGTGGATCCTGCTAAGGTGGAAGTAGTAATGAATTGGGAGCGATTGACAAACAGACTTTTGCCGGTAAAGAACTTTACAAATAAAGTCTCGTTGTAAGTATAGTTTCTAAACCAACAAAAATCCTTTCGTACAACAGTTTTAGTTGTCACTAAAGCAAACCCAATAAAATTTATAACTGAAGTATTGAAACCTCGGGTCGTCTCTCAAGAAATTGTAGGGAAGTGTGATTTATTATTGGTTATGGAAAAAGGTATATTTTTGGGTTTTTGAAATAGGGAACAAGGAAATAAATTAACAATAAAGTAAATTAATTATCATGAACACCCTTGCAAGGTATAAGAACTGGAAATCCAATCCTAGTTATCCTTATAAGGTGTGATGAGAATTGTTTATTGCTCCCACTTAGTTAGCTCTTACTAAATAAAGGAAAGTCAAGTGGACTAATTAAATTGATTCCTCAAGTCCTAGTCAACTCCTAAAGAAAGACTAGCTTTAGAGGGATCCAATTCAACCAGCAAACTTCAAATATCAATCAACAGCTGAGTTTGATAACTCAAGTGTCACCAATTACTCTACCAAAGCAAAGGGAGGAGAAAAATCCAAATTATTTATATCCTAAATGGAAGAAAGAAGTCATAAATCTGAAATACCTCAATTTATATTAAATAAAGAAATCAATTCTAACATGAAGAATTCATAAACCAAATTGGGAAGATAAATAAACTAAAGTAATAGAATAAATAAAAGTAGAAAAGAAACTAAATTAAAGGAACATTGAACCTAGAATTGAGAAGAAATCCTAATCCTAAAAGAAATCCTAAATCCTAAATCCTAGAAAACTACATCTAAAGCTAAAATTGTGAATAATGAATGTTGTATCTCTGTTGTTCCTTGAATGGATGCATTCCCCCACTTTATAGCCTCTAATCTGTATTTTTTGGGCCTGAATTTGGGCCGAAAAGGAGTCCAGAAATCGCTGGGGACGTTTTTTTGCAATTTTCTGTACGTCGCGTCCGTCACGCGTGCGCGTGGGTCACGTGTGCGCGTCATTTGGAAGTTTTCCTTGTCACACGTACGCGTCAGTCACGCGTACGCGTCACTTGTGTTTTGCACTAGGTATGCGTTTGCGTCATCCACGTATGCGCGTCGCTTGGGTTCTGCGCAAATCGCGCGTCCGCGTCGTCCATGCGTGCGCGTCGCTGGCATTTCCTTCAAAACTTCATTTTCACGTGTTCCTTCCACTTTTGCATGTTTCCTTCCTGTTCTCTAAGCCATTCCTGCCTTATAAAGCCTGAAAATACTCAACACACAGATCACAGCATCGAATGGTAATAAAGGATAATTAAAATTAATAATTTTATGGTCTAGGAAACATAATTTCACATGTATTAAGGAATAAGGAAGGAATTGTAAAACCATGCAATTTATATGAATAAGTGAGCAAAGACTTGATAGAAACCACTCAATTGAGCATAATATAAAGCATAAAATAGTGGTTTATCAACCTCCCCACACTTAAACTTTAACATGTCCTCATGCTTAATCCAAGAGAAACTATAAAGGATGAATAGGGAAATTAAGGCTCATGAGATGCAACCTATGAATGCAACTATATGATATGATGATTCTGTCTACTTGGTTAAAAGTAAACAAATTCTCCAAGACAAACGTAAATTCGATTTCACTAATTCAAATCACAAAATAAAGTACAACTAAACTTGTAAGAAGATAGCTCATGAAAGTAGAGAACATAGAATCAAGCTTTGAACCCTCACTGGTAGTGTATATGCACTCTAATCGCTCAAGTGTCTAGGGTTAATCACTCTACTCTTCTCTAGTCATGCTTTCTAGACTTTGTTCTTCATCTAACCAATCAACAAAATTTAGTATACCATTGCAAACATCATGAATCTTTGAGTAACCTAAGCTATCACCTAACATACATACACTCTATATAACTCTAGAATCATGCCTAGCTACCCATAATTCCCACTTTTGCATCATATACTCATGTATCAACTTTTCTTTTAATTTGTATCACATATGCATTGATCTTTTATTAACTTAACATTGGGGTAATTTTGTTCCCTTATTTATTTATTTATATTATATATATATATTCCCTTTTTTTTGAATTAAAAATATAAAAGTAAACATAACATTATCAATGCACATGGATTTTTAATTTTTCTGGTCTTACATGAATAGGTACCCAAATTCCCTTTATTTTATCATGACATATTCCTTTATTAACCCATGTTTCCACGATTCCCCACACTCAATTGATACACAATCTCTAACTTAAGCTAACCAAAGATTCAATTAGAGTATTTAATTATTTTTCCACTTAAGGCTAGTGATGTGATAAAATATAGAACAAATGGGGATTAAAAGGCTCAAGGTGGCTAACAAAGGTGATTGAAAGGGTAGGCTATTTGGGATAAGTGAGCTAATAACAATTGATGGCCTCAATCATATGCATGCATTTAAATACACTAAACATTGGACATATAGAATGGAACAAAATATAGATTACAATCATAGAGAAGAAAACACACAAGAATAACATTTTTATGGTTAAATAATGTAACCATGTAATTAAGCTCAAATCTCACAGGTTGTGTGTTCTTAGCTATAACCTATGTTCCAAATACAACTTCCAACAAGTTTAACAAAAAAATTTTGGATTTAAATTAGTGAAATTTCTCAAAAATAGGGTCTTAAAAAGAGATTTATTATTTTTCAACCAAGTAGAATATGCATAAAATCAAACAAACATGCAATTAAACATACAAATGCAACAATGAACTAACAAATAAAGTAAAATATTGGTGTTGAGAAGAAAATAACTAACCCATGGAGATCAGTATCAACCTCCCCACACTTAAAGATTGTACCGTCCTCGGTACATGCTAAGATGTGCAAGTGGACGAGTTTCTCTAACTGACACTTGTAGGTGAAGGTGCCTTAGCTGGAGGTCTCTTGGTTTCTTTTTGTGCCGGTATCTTGTCAGTGGCCTTCTCTTTTCCTTTCTGGGTACCCATGTCTAAAGAAGAAAGAAAAGAAAGAATATTAAATATAGAGAATGAAAGAACCGGGAGGAAGAGATTCCAAGTGATAATGAATGCCAAAGAGAGGATTATAGCTTAAATACATGGTAGCTACAACATGTAAGTAAGATAACAATTAGGAGCAAAAAGGCAATTCATAATAATGAGATGCAAGAGTGTTTATGGCATGCAGAAATAGGCATGAGAAGCATAGCTCAAGCATCAAGTATTAAATGTGCCAATTGAAAGATCATGTGTAATGATGACAATTGTGAATGATAATCCCAAATACAGAGGGTTTGCAAGCATTGTGAAAAAGAGGTATTCAGGTAAAAGAATAGAAGAAAAATAGAATTCAAAATACCATAAGAGCTTTTTTTTCTTTTTTTTACAAACGCTTGGTGTGCAAGTTAAAATAGGAATGAAAATAATATAATCCAAATGTATGGGAGAGCCAAATTAATATGGCAATTGTCAAATCATTCCACATAAGATCTGTAAGGTCAAATTAATAAAATAACATCCAAATGAAGCTCCAACACCAATATAATAATGCATGAAAAGGAAAGAAAAAGAAAGAAGAAGAAACAGTAAATAATTAAGCTAAAAGAAAATTTAGAAGAAAGAAAAATAATTAAATGCAATAATTAAAGATGAATGAAAGAAGGAATGGATGGGAGGAAGAAGAAAAGAATAAAAGAAAGAGAAAGAATGGAAAAAGATGAGAGAACAAAGAAGAAAGAAAAGAAAGAAGAAAGAAGAAGAAAGAAATTAGGATTTAGAAAGATAAGATATGAAAAACAAGGCTGCGCAAGGTTCAGGTGCGGATTCGCAAATGACGCGTACGCGTACTCCACGCGTACGCATGGGTTGCGCACTGAGGGGGGCGACACGTAGGCGTCGGTCACGCGTATGCGTGACCATGTTTGTGCTATTCGCGCGAGGGCATCGTGGCACTTGCACAACCCTCTGTTCATCTTGGGGTGTGTGCCAAAATGTCCTATGACATGTGCGCGTCAGGCACGCACATGCGTGGGAGTGCTTATTGTGAAAGTGACGCACACGCATCCATGACGCGTACGCGTGATGTGATTTGTGCCTCGGGCACAGTGCCCGCACCAAGCCAGCCCAACTTTCGGCCAATACACCTTTTACGTCGAATTCGCAAGGTCACGCGTGCGCATCATTGATGTGTACGCGTGAGGTGCCAAACTCCCAGATGACGCGTACGCGTGGTAATGCTTGTGCGATTGGCACACTTTCTGCACTGTTTCCACGCAACTTTCTGTTCATTTTTTATGCAGAATGCAGATAAATATGCAGGATTTATGAATGAACACTAATAAAAAAATAAAATGAAATAAGACTAAGATAAAAAAGGAACGATTATACCATGGTGGGTTGTCTCCCACCTAGCACTTTTGGTTTAAGTCCTTAAGTTGGATGTTTGGCGAGCTCCTTATCATGGAGGCTTGTGCTTGACCTCATCCAGGAATCTCCACCAATGTTTGCAATTCCAATAGCATCCGGGATCCTAAACTAGGCGCAGAAAGCCTTCAAGCAAGTTAAAGCAAGTGACAAAGCCCCAAGAGTGTTGATTGCTAGACTGAATTTCGAGGTCCTAAATCTTGCTTTTGCACCTGTCTTCTTGTTGAGCAATATTGTTCCATCCAGGTGGCAAGCAGTTTGAATTCTCACTGAAGTAGCCAAACAACATCCTAGACCCATTCAATTGAGCTCTACACCAACCTTTGCGTTTAAACTTTGAGCACACAACCATGTTGAACCTTGCTTGACAACTCCAACCACTAACCATCTTCCTTTTACTCTTAATGCCACAAAGAGCTTTAAGTTGATCATCCGTCTCTAGTAGCCCATATTCAAGTGGGAAAGTAAAGGTTAAGGATAAGTATTTTATCCACTTGAATATTGTGTTGGATGGTAATGGCTTTGGGGGAAGGTCTCCAACAGCTTTGGCAAGGTGGTTTCAAGCTCCATTCCTTTGTGCTCTTCCTTGATAACTTCTACCTCTTTGCAAGCTTCTTCAATATCAACCTCTTCCTCTTGGTAGCTTTCTTCCAATTCAATCTCTCTTTATTGTTTACCAAGGGCATGGGAGGTTGTGCTTCTTCTTCCTTAATCTCCATATCTTGATCAACCTCTGCAAAGTCTTCAACCATGATATGTCTTGGAGGTTGTACACCTTCCTCAACATCAACATCAAACACCTTAGAAGGAGGCTCTATGACTTGACTTTCCTATGGGGGTTCCGCATCTCTTAAGTCTTCAACCACTTCCTCTTTAACTATTGTGGCTTTGTCCAGTTGTTTTAGCATAAAATCGTACTCCTCCTTGATGATTACCTTTCCATGATAACTCCCTTCATCTACTCCTTCATCTTCAAGGGTCTTCACTATCTCTACCTTTTGGGTCTCCTCTTGCTCCTCTGGAAATAAGACTGCGTGCAACTGATCCATTGCATCCCTAAGATGATCCCTTCTTTCTTGTTCTATGTCAACATCATAATTGGGATCGTGTTGCTCTTGGATTGATAGATGTGGGTGCTCTTCCATGGATGGTGGTGATGGGATGAAGAGATCATTCTGTGGCTGAAAAGAAAGTGCTCTTGAGCTTGAGGGTTGACTGTTGGGAGTAGGGGGTTGGTTCATACGAGATATAAGAGCTTGGAGAGTAGAGGTTAGACTAGTGAGAGAGGTAAGTGTGTTCTCCATGAAGGTTTGGAGTGGATAGGAGGGTTCATTTGTTGGGAAGAATGGTTCATGATAGGAATGTGGTTCTTCTTGATAGGGATAAGGAGATGGTGTATATGGAGGTGGTGGTTCTTGGGAGTAATTGTGCTAGAATGGGGGTGGTTCTATGTATGGTTCATTTGGCTCATAAGGTGGTTGGTATGGTGGATATAGGTTAGGGTCATATGGAGGTGAATGGTGAAAAGGGGCTTGTGAGTATGGTGGTTCAGAGTTATATTGGGGAGGTGGTTCATAAGCATATGGCGGGGCTTGTTGGTAACTACAAGGGGGTCCACCATATCTATCATCTTGGTACGTACCTCGGAATGGCTCTTGACCATAGTAATTTGGTGGAGGTTGGTTGTCACGAGAAGGTCCACCATAACTATCGTCTTGGTATGCATCATAGAATGGTTGTTGGTTATAGCGCATTGGAGGGGGTTGTTGCCAAGAGGGTTGATCAAATCCTTGTGGCTCCTCCCATCTTTGATTCTTCCAACCTTGATGCCTATTTTCATTATAGTTTCCATTCCTTACAACAACATTAGAATCAAACTTGAAACCAGAAGGGTGAGAATTCATAGTAGCTAAAGAAAATAAAAACTAATAAAAATTAATGAAAATAAACTCCTAAAACTAGAAACACTAACAAAGAAACAAAAAAGCAAATATTTACAATAACCAATAATAAGGCACACGTTTGCAATTCCCCGACAACGGCGCCATAAATTGGACGTGGAGGAAAAATCACCGATTAAAAGTTTATAGAGAAAATAGCGTTGCAAGTATATCTCTTAACCAATGAAGATTACACGTATCAATTTAAAAGAGTTGTCACAAAATTTTTAAAAATAAAATACTAGGAGTATAAGTCCCAGGTCGTCTCCCAACGAGTTGCAGAGAGGATGCTAATTTATTAATTAGGGGTTTTCAAGGGAGTTTGAGTTTGGATAATGGGCAATTAAATAGTTGTAAATTAAAGGAATAAAAACTAAGAATGATTATTAATATTCTAAGTAAAAAGGCCTTGACTGGGGGAATGATCAATTGGAAGTTCTATCCTTGTTGGGATCTCTTAGGTGTAGTATCAAAAAGGTTGTTGTTTTCAGTCAACCCTTACTAAATAAAGAAAAGTCAAGTGATTGAGGTAACTCTTATTCACAAATCATAGTCCTTTCCCTTGGGAAGGTCTAGCATTAGTCAATACAGAACTAGCCAACAATTTCCAGTTTAATCTTCACTTAAACCTTCCAACTCAAGTGTCTCCTCTTAATCAACCCCCATATCAAGTAAGGAATCTACTCCATTGAGATGAATATAATACTCAAAAAAATATAAGAAGAAGACATAATAAATTAAATAAAATAGAGAATAAAATTAATTAAAAATAAAAGTAATTCTCTGTATCAACAATCCATGAAAATAATCCAACTACCACTTTAAACAAGAATTAAGAATGTGGAATAAATAAAAGAGCAAGTAAGGAAACAAACTAGAATAGTATCTTCAACGGAGGTGATGACTCTTCAATATCCAAAACAAAAAGCATAGAACTAATGAACTATTAATGTAAAGAGGACCTAGAGGGGAGTAGTCCCTCTCTAGATTCAGATCAAAAATATAAAAACTATCTTAATGGAATGTGTTGATGTGTCTTGAGTCTCTGTATGTTCCCTGGCTTAATTCTGTGTTTCTAGGCCGAAAACTGGGTCAAAACACAGCACAAAATCGCCCCCAGCATTTTCTGTTATTTTTGCAAATCGTGCATGTCACGCGTACGCGTCGGTCACGTGTGCGCGTCATTCAGCGATTTTCCTTGTCACGGGTCCGCGTCGTCTACGCGTGCGCGTCATTCGTGCAAACTCCAATCCGTGCATACGCGTCAGGCACGCACACGCGTCGCTGCAACTTTCTCCATTGCACGTGCGCGTGTCGCTGTTCGCTGGTTATCTCCTTAGTTTCTTGTGTTCCTTCCATTTTTGCAAGCTTCCTCTCCATTCTCTAAGCCATTCCTGCCTTGTAAAGCCTGAAACACTTAACACACGGATCACGTCATCGAATGGTATAAAGGAGAATTGAAATACACAAATTAAAGATCTCTAGGAAGCAAGTTTTCAACCATAGAAGAAACTTAGGAAGGGATTGTAAAATCATGCAGTTCATCTGAATAAGTGGGTAAAGACTTGATAAAACCACTCAATTAAACACAAGATAAACCATAAAATAGTGGTTTATCACCACCCCACACTTAAACATTAGCATGTCTAAAAAAAAAAAAAATATATATATATATATATATATATCTTTTTCCTTTATTTACTCATCATTTTCGAACTCATTAGGTTGACTTAGTCAAAATTTTTAAAATTTGGTAAGTTCTTGTTAGTCAAGTCAAGATTTCAATTTTTAAAATTTTATCTTTTTAAATCTTTTTCAAAATAAATTCTTTTTCAATTTTCTTTTTATATTTTTCAAAAATCTTTTATAAAATTTTTCAAAATCCTTTTTCTTTTTAAATTTTCGAATTACTTGTCCCATTTTATTAGTTTGATTGAAAAATTTTAAGTTTGGTGTTTTCTTGTTAAGAAAGTTTCAATCTTTAAAATTTTAAATCATATCTTTTCCAAATCTTTTCTTTTCTTACAAGTATTAATTTTCAAGTATCTTTAATTTTAGGACATATCTTTTTCAAAACTTGCTAACCACTTTCTCTCTCCTCATTTTTTCGAAAATCCACACAAAAAAATTTCAAATCTTTTTAATTAATTAATTAGTTTAGTTTTCTAATTTCTTTTATTTCTTTTTCCCTTCTTAATTTTTGAAACTTATATTCAATTTTTTATTTATTTTATTTTATTTTTTTTAATTTTGGTTCTCAAAAAAACAAAAAGAGAAAAAATTGTTTATTTGCAATTCACTTCATCTCCCTTTCTCCATCATGGACCTAAGTGGAAATGAACAGTCTAGAAGGACTCTGGGGTTATATGCTAACCCCACTACTGCTTCATATGGGAGTAGTATATGTATACCCCCATCAGAGCCAGCAATTTTGAGCTAAACCCTCAACTCATTATTATGGTACAGCAAAATTGCCAGTATTCCAGTCTTCCACAAGAAGAACCTACTGAGTTTTTGGCACAGTTCTTACAAATTGCTGACACAGTATGTGATAAAAAAGTAGATCAGGATATCTACAGATTATTACTGTTTCCATTTGCTGTAAAAGATCAAGCTAAGAGGTGGTTAAATAACCAACCCACAGCAAGCATAAGAACATGGAAACAGTAATCAGACAAATTTTTAAATCAATATTTCCCTCCAAAAAGGATGACATAACTAAGGCTGGACATCCAAGGATTTAAACAAGAGGATAATGAATCTCTTTATAATGCTTGAGAGAGGTACAAAGAGATGCTAAGGAAATACCCCTCTGAAATGTTTTCAGAATGGGTGCAGTTAGACATCTTCTACTATGGGCTTACAGAAAAGGCCTAGATGTCTCTAGACCACTAAGCTGGTGGATCTATACACATGAGAAAGACAATTGAAGAGGCTCAAGAGCTCATTGATACAGTTGCTAGAAATCAGCATCTGTACTTAAGTAGTGAGTTCTCCATGAAAGAAGAGGCTAAAGCAGTATCCACTGAACTTAGTCCTCCAAAACAAGTTGTTAAACTCAATCAGCAATTACTTTTTATAACAAAATAGTTAGCAGAATTTAAAGAGATGCTACAAGACACTAAAAATGCTAACAAGAATATGGAAGCACAATTAGATCAGACAAGACAGCAGTTATCTAAACAGATAACACAAGAGTGCCAAGTTGTTCATTTAAGGAGTGGGAAGACATTGAATGTCTCAACTCAAGGTAGCAGAAAGCCAAGAAAGGAACAACTAATAGAGGATGACCAAGCCACTGCCCAAAATCCCTCTGAGGACAGTAAGAGCCTAGAGAGGAATGATTCTGGCATTCAAACACCAGAAAAGGGTGAAAAAGTGGTGTTAAACGCCCAGTGGATGGCCAATTCTGGCGTCCAAATGCCAGAAAAGGGTGCAATCTGGCGTTAAATACCCATACAGCCCCCAATTCCGGCGTTCAAACACCAATGAGGGATCAGACACCTGCAAGTGCTAATAACAACCCCCTTAAGCAGGCTTTTCCAACCATTTCTGTAAGTAGTAAACTTGCAGCAACTAAGGTTGAGGACTATAAAGCCAAGATGCCTTATCCTCAGAAACTCCACCAAGTGAAACAGGATAAATAATTTGCCCACTTTGCAGACTATCTCACGACTCTTGAAATAAAGATTCTATTTGCAAAGGCACTTGAGCAAATACCCTCTTATGCTAAGTTCATGAAAGAGATCTTAAGTCATAAAAAGGATTGGAAAGAAACTGAAAAGGTTTTTGTCACTAAAGAGTGCAGTGAAGTCATTCTGAAAAGCTTACCAGAGAAGCTTAAAGATCCCGAAAGCTTTATGATACCATGCACATTAGAGGATGCTTATACCAAGACAGCTCTATGCGATCTTGGGGCAAGTATCAACCTGATACCTGCATCCACTATCGAAAAACTTGGTTTGACTGATGAATTAAACCAACCCAGATATGCCTCCAACTTGTTGATGGCTCCACTAAAATTTCATCAGGCGTAATTGAGGACATGATTGTCAAGGTTGGGTCATTTGCCTTTCCTACTGACTTTGTGGTGCTGGAAATAGAGGAGCACAAGAGTGCAACTCTCATTCTAGGAAGACCTTTCCTAGCAACTGGACGAACCCTCATTGATGTCCAAAAAAGGGAGGTGACCCTGAGAGTCAATGAGGATGAGTTTATGTTGAATGTTGTCAAAGCTATGCAGCATCCAGACACCCCAAACGATTGCATGAGCGTTGATATTATTGACTCTCTGGTGGAAGAGGTCAATATGATTGAGAGTCTCGAATCAGAGCTAGAAGACATTTTTAAAGATGTTTAGCCTGATCTGGAGGAACCAGAGAAAACAAAAGAACCTCTAAAAACTCCTCAGGAAGAGGAAAAGCCTCCTAAACCCGAGCTCAAACCACTACCACCATCCCTGAAATATGCATTTCTGGGAGAGGATGACACTTTTCCCGTGATTATAAGCTCTACTTTAGAGCCACAGGAAGAGAAAGCACTAATTCAGGTGCTAAGGACATACAAGACAGCACTTGGGTGGTCCATAAGTGATCTTTAGGGCATTAGCCCAGCCAGATGCATGCACAAGATCCTATTGGAGGAGGATGCTAAACCAGTGGTTCAACCACAGAGGCGGCTGAATCCAGCCATGAAAAAGGTGGTGCAGAAAGATGTTACTAAGTTACTAGAGGCTGAGATTATTTTATCCTATTTTTTATAGCTCTGGATGAGCCCTGTCTAAGTTGTCCCCTAGAAGGGAGGCATGACAGTGGTTCATAATGAAAAGAATGAACTAGTTCCTACAAGAACAGTTACAGGGTGGCGTCTGTATATTGATTACAGAAGGCTCAATACAGCCACCAGGAATGATCTTTTTCCTTTACCATTCATAGACCAGATGCTATAGAGACTAGCAGGCCATGAATACTATTCAAGTTACAACCAAGTAGCTGATCACCTGTCCCGGATAGAACCAGTAGTAGGAGCGTCCATCCTTCCTACTAAGATCTCTGAAACCTTTCCGGATGAGCAACTCTTTGCCATTCAGGAAGTACCATGGTTTACAGACATTGCAAACTATAAAGCTGTGAGATTCATACCCAAAGAGTACAGTAGGCAGCAAACAAAAAAATTATTTTCTGATGCAAAGTACTACTTGTGGGATAAACCATATCTCTTTAAGAGGTGTGCAGACGAAATAATCCGAAGATGTGTACCTAGAGAAGAGGCACAGAAGATCCTATGGCACTACTGTGGATCATAATATGGAGGACATTTTGGAGGTGAGCGAACAGCCACAAGGGTTCTCCAATGTGGCTTCTACTAGCCTATCTATAGAGACTCCCGAGAGTTTGTACGTGGTGCACGAAATTGTGATCATCAATGGCACCATCAACATGGTACGCACAATTGCAATCTCAACTCTTTCTCACAACTTCGCACAACTAACCAGCAAGTGCACTGGGTCGTCCAAGTAATAAACCTTACGCGAGTAAGGGTCGATCCCACGGAGATTGTTGGTATGAAGCAAGCTATGGTCATCTTGTAAATCTCAGTCAGGCAGATTCATATGGTTATGAATGATTTATGAATAAAGCATAAAATAAAGATAGAGATATTTATGTAATTCATTGGTGAGAATTTCAGATAAGCGTATGGAGATGCTTTGTCCCTTCCGTCTCTCTGCTTTCCTACTGTCTTCATCCAATCCTTCTTACTCCTTTCCATGGCAAGCTGTATGTTGGGCATCACCGTTGTCAATGGCTACAGTCCCGTCCTCTCAGTGAAAATGTTCAACGCACTCTGTCACAGCACGGCTATTCAGTTGTCGGTTCTCGATCATGTCGGAATAGAATCCAGTGATTCTTTTGCGTCTGTCACTAACGCCCCACAATCGCGAGTTTGAAGCTCGTCACAGTCATTCAATCCTTGAATCCTACTCAAAAAACCACAGACAAGGTTTAGACCTTCCGAATTCTCTTGAATGCCGCCATCAATTCCAGCTTATACCATGAAGATTCTGATTAAGGAATCCAAGAGATATCCACTCAATCTAAGGTAGAACGGAGGTGGTTGTCAGGCACACATTCATAGGTGAGAATGATGATGAGTGTCACGGATCATCACATTCATCAAGTTGAGGAGCAAGTGATATCTTAGAACAAGAATAAGCTGAATTAAATAGAAGAACAATAGTAATTGCATTAATACTCGAGGTATAGCAGAGCTCCACACCTTAATCTATAGTGTGTAGAAACTCCACCGTTGAAAATACATAAGAACAAGGTCGAGGCATGGCCGAATGGCCAGCCTCCCAAAGAGGGTTCAATCATCAAAACATGATCGAAAGATCTTCCAAATACAATAGCAAAAGGTCCTATTTGTAGAGAACTAGTAGCTTAGGGTTTACAAAGATGAGTAAATGACATAAAAATCCACTTCCGGGCCCACCTGGTGTGTGCTTGGGCTGAGCATTGAAGCATTTTCGTGTAGAGACTTTTCTTGGAGTTAAATGCCAGCTTTTGTGCCAGTTTGGGCGTTTAACTCCCATCCTTGTGCCAGTTCCAGCGTTTTACGCCAGAATTCTTGAGCTGACTTGGAATGCCTGTTTGGACCATCAAATCTCGGGCAAAGTATGGACTATTATACATTTCTGGAAAGCCCAGGATGTCCACTTTCCAACGCAATTAAGAGCGCGCCATTTGGGTTTTTGTAGCTCCAGAAAATCCACTTCGAGTGCAGGGAGGTCAGAATCCAACAACATTTGCAGTCCTTTTCAGCCTCTGAATCAGATTTTTGCTCAGGTCCCTCAATTTCAGCCAGAAATTACTTGAAATCACAGAAAAACACACAAAATCATAGTAAAGTCCAGAAAAGTGAATTTTAAATAAAAACTAATAAAAATATAATAAAAACTAACTAAAACATACTAAAAACATACTAAAAACAATGCCAAAAAGCGTATAAATGTTCCGCTCATCAGTACGTAACTGTGACAATTGCCAGAGAGCTGGTAATCTGCCTCACGGTTATGCCATGCCTCAAAAAGAGATCGTAGAGATTGAGTTGTTTGATGTATGGGGTATTGACTTCATGGGACCTTTTCCACCATCATATTCAAACA
Source organism: Arachis hypogaea (assembly GCF_003086295.3). Lineage (NCBI taxonomy): Eukaryota > Viridiplantae > Streptophyta > Magnoliopsida > Fabales > Fabaceae > Arachis > Arachis hypogaea. The sequence goes on from NC_092038.1 coordinate 106,029,686, forward strand.
CTTATATTCTGGTGGCAGTAGACTATGTATCTAAATGGGTAGAGACAATTGCAACACCAACCAATGATACTAAAATAGTGTTGAAATTCCTCCAAAAGTATATCTTCAGTAGGTTTGGTGTCCCTAGAGTACTAATCAGTGATGGAGGCTCTCATTTCTACAATAAACAGCTTGACTCTGCTCTGATCCGATATGGAATTAACCACAAAGTGGCAACTTTATATCATCCACAGACAAATGGGCAGGTCTGAAGTCTCGAATAGAGAACTAAAATGAATCCTGGAATGGACTATAAGTACCCATAGAAGGGATTGTGCAAGAAGTCTGGATGATGCTCTGTGGGCATACAGAACTGCATTCAAGACTCCTATAGGGACCTCTCCATACCAGCTGGTGTATGAAAAAGCCTGTCATCTGCCAGTGGAACTGGAACACAAGACCTACTGGGCAACCAGGTTCCTAAACCTTGATGCTAAGGTAGCTGGAGAGAAAAGATTACTCCATTTGAATGAGTTGGAGGAGTTCAGACTCAATGCTTTCGAAAATGCTAAAATCTACAAGGAGAAAGCAAAAAGATGGCATGACAAAAAGCTCTCATCTAGAGTCTTTGAGCTAGGACAGAAGGTTTTGCTGTTTAACTCTAGGCTCAGATTGTTCCCTGGGAAATTGAAATCCCGGTGGAAGGGACCATATGTGATTACAAGTGTGTCACCATATGGATATGTAGAGCTTCAGATTATATTGACTCCGACAAAAAGTTCATTGTTAATAGACAGAGAGTCAAACATTATCTTGAAGGCAATGTGGTGCGCGAAATTGTGTATGCCAATATTAATAGACTATTTCTCACAGCTTCGCACAACTAACCAGCAAGTGCACTGGGTCGTCCAAGTAATACCTTACGTGAGTAAGGGTCGAATCCCACAGAAATTGTTGGTTTGAAGCAATCTATGGTTATCTTGTAACTCTTAGTCAGGATATCAATTTTTATTATCAGTTTGAATTGCAAATAAATAAAAGAGCATGAAATAAATACTTATTATGCAGTAATGGAGAATATGTTGGAGTTTTGGAGATGCTTTGTCCTCTGAATTTCAGCTTTTCCCTTGTCCTCCTCTTCACACACGCAAGGTTCCTCCTATGGCAAGCTGTATGTAGGGTGTCACCGTTTTCAATGGCTACTTCCCATCCTCTTAGTGAAAATGGTCCAAATGCTCTGTCACAGCACGGCTAATTATCTGTCAGTTCTCGATCATGTCGGAATAGGATCCATTGATCCTTTTGCGTTTGTCACTACGCCCAACATTCGCAAGTTTGAAGCTCGTCACATTCATCCAATCCTTCAAATCCTACTTGGAATACCACATACAAGGTTTAGACCTTTCGGATTCTCAAGGATGCCGCTAATGGATTCTAGCTTATACCACGAAGATTCTGATTAAGGAATCTAAGAGATACTCATTCAATCTAATATAGAATGGAGGTGATTGTCAAGCACACGTTCATGGATTGAGGAAGGTGATGAGTGTCATGGATCATCAGCTTTTTCATAGTGAAGCACGAATGAACATCTTAGATAGGAACACACGTGTTTGAATGGAAAACAGAAATAATTGTGTTAATTCATCGAGACGCTGTAGAGCTCCTCACCCCCAACAATGGAGTTTAGAGACTCATTCCGTCAAAAGGTACAAAGTTCAGATCTAAAAATGTCATGAGATACAAAATAAGTCTCTAAAAGTTGTTTAAATACTAAACTAGTAACCTAGGTTTACAGAAAATGAGTAAACTAAGATGGATAGTGCAGAAATCCACTTCTGGGGCCCACTTGGTGTGTGATGGGGCTGAGACTTAAGCTTTTCATGTGCTTGGGCTGTTTCTGCAGTTGAACGCCAGGTTTTAACCTATTTCTGGCGCTGAACTCCAACTTGCAACCTGTTTCTGGCGCTGAACGCCAGAACGCAACATGGAACTGGCGTTAAACGCCAGTTTACGTCATTTATCTTCATGCAAAGTATGGACTATTATATATTTCTGGAAAGCCCTGGATGTCTAATTTCCAACCCAATTGAGAGCGCGCCATTTGTACTTCTGTAGCTCCAAAAAATCCATTGCGAGTGCAGGGAGGTCAGAATCCAACAGCATCAGCAGTCCTTTTTCAGCCTGAATCAGATTTTTGCTAAGCTCCTTCAATTTCAGCTAGAAAATACCTAAAATCACAGAAAAATACACAAACTCATAGTAAAGTCCAGAAATATAAATTTTGCCTAAAAACTAATAAAAATATACTAAAAAGTAGCTAGAACCTACTAAAACCCACCTAAAAACAATGCCAAAAAGCGTATAAATTATCCGCTCATCACAACACCAAACTTAAATTGTTGCTTGTCCCCAGGAAACTGAAAATCAAATAAGATAAAAAGAATAGAATATACTATAACTTCCAAAATATCAATGAATCTTAGTTCTAATTAGATGAGCGGGACTAGTAGCTTTTTGCTTCTGAACAGTTTTGGCATCTCACTTTATCCTTTGAAGTTTAGAATGATTGGCATCTATAGGAACTCAGAATTCAGATAGTGTTATTGATTCTCCTAGTTTAGTATATTGATTCTTGAACACAGCTACTTTATGAGTCTTGGCTGTGGCCCTAAGCACTTTGTTTTCCAGTATTACCACCGGATACATAAATGCCACAGACACATAACTGGGTGAACCTTTTCAGATTGTGACTTAGCTTTGCTAAAGTCCCCAATTAGAGGTGTCCAGAGTTCTTAAGCACACTCTTTTGCTTTGGATTACGACTTTAACCATTCAGTCTCAAGCTTTTCACTTGGACCTGCATGCCACAAGCACATGGTTAGGGACAGCTTGATTTAGCCACTTAGGCCTGGATTTATTTCCTTGGGCCCTCCTATCCATTGATTCTCAAAGCCTTAGATCCTTTTTACCCTTGCCTTTTGGTTTTAAGGGCTATTGGCCTTTTATGCTTGTTTTTTTTCTTTTTCTTTTATTTTTTTGTTTTCTTTTTTTTGCAAGCTTGTTTTTCACTACTTTTTCTTGCTTCAAGAATTAATTTCATGATTTTTCAGATCATCAATAACATTTCTCTTGTTCATCATTCTTTCAGGAGTCAACAATTTTAACATTCATAACATTCAATATCAAAAATATGCACTGTTCAGGCATTCATTCAGGAAACAAAAAGTGTTGCCACCACATCAATATAATTAAACTAATTTCAAGGATGAATTCGAAACTCATGTACTTCTTGTTCTTTTGTATTAGAAACATTTTTCATTTAAGAGAGGTAAAGGATTCATCGAATTATTCATAGCCTTAAGACATAGTTACTAAATACTAATGATCATGTAGTAAAGACTCAAAACATAGACAAACATTTAGCATAAAACCGAAAAATAGAGAGATAAGAACAAGGAAGTTAAGGAATGAATCCACCTTAGTGAGGTTGGTGCTTTTTTCTTGAAGGACCAATGGTGTTCTTGAGCTCCTTTATGTTTTTGAGCTCCTCTATGTCTCTTCCTTGCCTCTGTTGCTTGATCCCTAGTGATTTTGGTGCTCCTATCCTTAGTTGCTCCCAATAATTGTGTAGAGGAAAATGTATCCCTTGAGGTATCTCAGGGATTTCTTGATGAGGGAATTCCTCATGCTCTTGTTGAGGTCCTGGGCTTTCTTGATGTGCAGTCAAATGCTCTACTACTGAGCTATGGACCCTTGAGATGAATCTCTCCATCTCCCATGACTCGGAGGTGGAAGCTTTTGTCTTCCCTTTCCTCTTTCTAGAGGTTTCTCCCGCCTTAGGTGCCATAAATGGTTATGGAAAAACAAAAAGCTATGCTTTTACCACACCAAACCTAGAATGTTGCTCACCCTCGAGCAAAAGAAGAAAGAATAGAAGGAGAAGTGGAGGAGATGGAGGTGTGTGAATGGGTGGGTTTGGGAAGGGAATGGTTTGAATTTGAATGGTGAGGTGGGTGGGGATCCTGTGGGGTCCACAGATCCTGAGGTGTCAAGGATTTCTCACCCCTGCACCATTTAGGCGTGTAGAACGCCCTCTTAGTGCAATCCTGGCGTTTAACGCCAGACTGCTGCTTGTTTCTGGCGTTAAATGCCCAAATGTAGCTTGTTTCTGGCGTTTAATGCCAGCCTGATGCTTGTTTCTGGCATTAAACGCCAGACAGCTCTTCCTCCAGGGTGTGCTTTTTCTTCTGCTGTTTTTGATTCTGTTTTTAATTTTTGCAATTGTTTTGTGACTCCACATGATCATAAACCTAATCAAAACATAAGAGAACAATAGAAATGTAGATAAATAAAAATTGGGTTGCCTCCCAATAAGCGCTTTTTTATTGTCTTTAGCTGGACTATTACTGAGCTTTAATCCAGTCTCAGTTTTGAGCATTCTTGCTCAATATTGCCTTCAAGATAATGCTTGACTCTTTGCCCATTAACAATGAACTTTTTGTCAGAGTCACTATCATGAAGCTCTGCAAACCATGGTGCTTTCTGAATGGCAAAAAGTTGCTCATTCGAAAATGTTTCAGAGATCTCAGTAAGAGGGAGGGACGTCCCTTCTACTCGTTCTATTCGGGACAGGTGATCTGCTACTTGGTTTTCTGTCCATTTCCTGTCTCTTATTTCTATATCAAACTTTTGCAGAAGCAACACCCATCTTATGAACCTGGGTTTTGAATCCTGCTTTGTGAGTAGATATTTAAGAGCAGCATGGTCTGTGTACACAATCACTTTTGTTCCTACTAAATAGGATCTGAACTTGTCAATGGCATAAACCACTGCAAGCAATTCCTTTTCTGTGGTTGTGTAGTTCTTCCGTGCATCATTTAGAGCACGGCTGACATAATAAATGACGTGCAGAAGCTTGTCATTCCTCTGTCCCAACACTGCACCAATGGCATGATCACTGGCATCACACATTAATTCAAATGGTAATGTCCAGTCTGGTGCAGAGATGACTGGTGCTGTGACCAGCTTAGCTTTCAGAGTCTCAAACGCCTGCAGACACTCCTTATCAAAGATAAATGGTGTGTCAGCAGCTAGCAGATTACTTAGAGGTTTGGCGATTTTTGAAAAATCTTTTTTAAACCTCCTATAGAATCCTGCATGCCCCAGAAAGCTTCTAATTGCCTTAACATTGGCAGGTGGTGGTAATTTTTCAATTACCTCTACCTTAGCTTGATCCACCTCTATTCCCTTGTTCAAAATTTTGTGCCCAAGGACAATTCCTTCAGTCACCATAAAGTGACATTACTCCCAGTTTAAAACCAGGTTAGTCTCTTGGCACCTCTTTAGAACAAGTGCTAGATGGTCAAGACAGGAGCTGAATGAGTCTCCAAATACTGAAAAGTCATCCATGAAGACTTTCAGAAATGTTTCCACCATATCAGAGAAAATAGAGAGCATGCACCTTTGGAAGGTTGCAGGTGCATTGCACAGGCCAAATGGCATCCTTCTGTATGCAAATACTCCAGATGGACATGTGAATGCTATTTTCTCTTGATCCTGGGGATCTACTGCAATCTAGTTGTAACCTGAATAGCCATCCAAAAAGCAGTAGTAATCATGACCTGCTAGTATTTCTAGCATCTGGTCTATGAATGGTAAAGGAAAATGATCCTTTCTGGTGGCTGTATTGAGTCTTCTGTAGTCAATATACATGAGCCAACCTGTAACTATTCTTGTAGGAACTAGTTCATTCTCTTCATTATGAACTACTGTCATGCCTCCCTTTTTGGGGACGACTTGGACAGGGCTTACCCAGGGGCTATCAGAAATAGGATAAATAATCCCAGCCTCTAGTAATTTAGTGACCTCCTTCTGCACCACCTCCTTCATGGCTGGATTCAGCCGCCTCTCTAGTTGAACCACTGGCTTAGCATCACCCTCCAATAGGATCTTGTGCATGTATCTAGCTGGGCTAATGCCCTTAAGATCACTGATGGACCACCCAAGAGCTGTCTTGTGTGTCCTTAGCACTTGAATTAGTGCTTCCTCTTCATGTGGCTCTAAGGTAGAGCTTATAATTACAGGGAATGTATCACCTTCTCCCAGAAATGCATATTTCAGGGATGGTGGTAATGGTTTGAGCTCGGGTTTGGGAGATTTTTCCTCTTCCTGAGGGATTTTCAGAGGTTCTATTATTCTCTCTGGTTCCTCCAGATCAAGCTGAGCATCTTTAAAGATATCCTCTATCTCTGATTCAAGGCTCTCAGTCATATTGACCTCTTTTACCAGAAAGTCAATAATATCAATGCTCATGCAGTCATTTGGGGTGTCTGGATGCTGCATAGCTTTGACAACATTCAACTTAAACTCATCCTCATTGACTCTCAGGGTTAATTCCCCTTTTTGGACGTCAATGAGGGTTCGTCCAGTTGCTAGGAAAGGTCTTCCTAGAATGAGAGTTGCACTTTTGTGCTCCTCCATTTCCAGCACCACAAAGTCAGTAGGAAAGGCAAATGGCCCAACCTTGACAATCATGTCTTCAATCATGCCTGATGGGTATTTAATGGAGCCATCAGCAAGTTGGAGACATATCCGGGTTGGTTTGACTTCTTCAGTCATACCAAGATTTCTGATTGTAGATGTAGGTATTAGGTTGATACTTGCCCCAAGGTCACATAGAGCTTGCTTGGTACAAGTACCCTCTAATGTGTATGGTATCATAAAGCTTCCGGGATCTTTAAGCTTTTCTGGGATGCTTTTCAGAAAGACTGCACTGCATTCTTCAGTGAGGAAAACTTTTTCAGTTTCTCTCCAGTCCTTCTTATGACTTAAGATTTCTTTCATGAACTTAGCATAAGAGGGTATTTGCTCAAGTGCCTCTGCAAACGGAATCTTTATTTCAAGAGTCCTGAGATAGTCTGCAAAGCGGGCAAATTGCTTATCCTGTTCTGCTTGGCGGAGTTTCTGAGGATAAGGCATTTTGGCTTTGTATTCCTCAACCTTAGTTGCTTCAGGTTTATTACCTACAGATGTGGGTTGAGAAGCCTTTTTAAAAGGGTTGCTATCAGCACTTGTATGTGTCTGTTCCTCCACTGGTGTTTGAATGCCAGGGGTGGAAGCTGGAGTGGCGTTAGACGCCAACTCCTTACCTGTTTCTGGCGTCTGAACGCCAGAACTGTGCTTCCTTTGGGCGTTCAACGCCAATTCCTTGCCTGTTTCTGGCATTGAATGCCAGGACTGAGCATGGGTTGGGCGTTCAACGCCAGCTCTCCACCCCTTTTCTAGCGTTTGAGTGCCAGAATTATTCCTTTCCGGGCTCTGACTGTCCTCAGAGGGATTTTGGGTAGCAGTTTGTTCATTTCTTGGCTTCTTGCTGCCTTGAAGTGAGGTATTTAATGTTTTTCCACTTCTTAATTGAACTGCTTGGCACTCTTCTGTTATTTGTTTTGACAATTACTGTTCTGTTTGCTTCAACTGCACTTCCATATTCATATTAGCCATTCTTGTTTCTTGTAATATCTCCTTGAATTCGGCTAGCTGTTTTGTTAGAAAATCTAATTGCTGATTGAATTCAGTAACTTGTTCTGCAGGACTTAGTTCAGCAGTTACTGTTTTAGCCTCTTCTTTCATAGAAGGTTCACTGCTTAGATACAGATGCTGATTTCTAGCAACTGTATCAATGAGCTCTTGAGCTTCTTCAATTGTCTTTCTCATGTGTATAGATCCACCAGAGGAGTGGTCTAGAGAAATCTGAGCTTTCTTTATAAGCCCATAATAAAAGATGTCTAACTGCACCCACTCTGAAAACATTTCAGAGGGGCATTTTCTTAGCATCTCTCTGTATCTCTCCCAGGCATCATAAAAGGATTCATTATCTCATTGTTTGAAGCCTTGGATGCTCAGCCTTAGCTATGTGATCTGTTTTGGAGGAAAATAGTGATTCAGGAATTTTTCTGACAGCTGTTTCCATGTCTTTATGTTGTCCTTAGGTTGGTTATTTAACCACCTCTTAGCTTGGTCTTTTACAGCAAATGGAAATAGTAACAATCTGTAGACATCCTAATCTACTTTCTTATCATGTACTATGTCAGCAATTTGTAAAAACTGTGCCAGAAACTCTGTAGGTTCTTCCTGTGGAAGACCGGAATACTGGCAACTTTGCTGCACCATGATAATGAGCTGAGGATTCAACTCAAAGCTACTAACCCCGATGGAGGATATATAGATACTACTCCCATATGAAGCAGTAGTGGGGTTGGCATATGACCCCAGAGTCCTTCTGGACTGTTCATTTCCACTTAGGTCCATGATGGAGAAAGGGAGATGATGTGGATTTATTTTATTAATTTTATTATAAAAAAGTAATTTTCAAAATAATAAAATAAAATAAAATAAAAACTAAAATAAAAAATAAAAAAAATATTTTAAATTTTTTGGAAAAATGAGGAGAGAAAAAGTGGTTAGGATATTTTTGAAAAAGATGTGTTTTTTTTTTCAATCTTAAGAGGATAAGATTTAGAAAATTTTTGAAATTGAAATCTAAATTTTTATAGAAAATTTCGAAAAATTTGCTTGAAAATAGTTAGAGAAGATAATTTTTTGGTTTTTGAATTTTATGATGAAAGAGAAAAACACACAAAAGATACAAGACTTAAAATTTTTAGATCTAATGTTCCTTGGTTTTGAAAATTTTGGAGGGAAAACACTAAGGAACACCAAACTTAAAAATTTTAAGATCAAAACACAAAGAAGACTCAAGAATACTTTGAAGATTCACAAGAACAATAAGAACAAAAGAAAGAACACCAAACTAATTTTTTTTTCGAAAACCAAATTAAATTTTCGAAAACTAAAGAAAATTAACAAGAGAACACCAAACTTAAAGTTTGGCACAAGATTCAATCAAAGAAAAAATTATTTTTGAAAAAGTTTTAAAAAGAAGATACCCAATTGCCAAGAACATAAGCCAACGCTCTAACCAACTGAGCTATAAATTTAACGTTTTTTAAAAAGGTAATTAATAAATAAAAAATTTTGAAAACTAAAAATTTGAAAAAGCACAAGAAAAATAAAAAAAGACACAAAACAAGACAAACCAAAGATCAAACAAGAAAGAATTGACAAGAACAATTTGAAGATCAAGGAAAAATAAAGAACATGCAATTCGAAAATTGAAAGATAAAGAAAAGCATGCAATTGACACCAAACTTAAAACATGACACTAAACTCACAGAAAAACTAAAAATTAATAAAGAAAAATAATATTTTTTTAAAAAAATTTTTATTATTTTTTTAGAAGGGATAATAAAAGATACAATTCTAGTGAAAAAAGACAAATTTTTCCTAATCTAAGCAACAAGATTCACCGTCAGTTGTTCAAACTCAAACAATCCCCGACAACGGCGCCAAAAACTTGGTACACGAAATTGTGTATGCCAATATTAATAGACTATTTCTCACAACTTCGCACAACTAATCAGCAACTGCACTGGGTCGTCCAAGTAATACCTTACGTGAGTAAGGGTCGAATCCCACGGAGATTGTTGGTTTGAAGCAATCTATGGTTATCTTGTAACTCTTAGTCAGGATATCAATTTTTATTATCAGTTTGAATTGCAAATAAATAAAAGAGCATGAAATAAATACTTATTATGCAGTAATGGAGAATATGTTGGAGTTTTGGAGATGCTTTGTCCTCTGAATTTCAGCTTTTCCCTTGTCCTCCTCTTCACACACGCAAGGTTCCTCCTATGGCAAGCTGTATGTAGGGTGTCACTGTTGTCAATGGCTACTTCCCATCCTCTCAGTGAAAATGGTCCAAATGCTCTATCACAGTACGGCTAATCATCTGTCGGTTCTTGATCATGTCGGAATAGGATCCATTGATCCTTTTGCGTCTGTCACTACGCCCAACACTCGCGAGTTTGAAGCTCGTCACAGTCATCCAATCCTCGAATCCTACTTGGAATACCACAGACAAGGTTTAGACCTTCCGGATTCTCAAGGATGCCGCCAATGGATTCTAGCTTATACCACGAAGATTCTGATTAAGGAATATAAGAGATACTCATTCAATCTAATGTAGAATGGAGGTGATTGTCAGGCACACATTCATGGATTGAGGAAGGTGATGAGTGTCACGGATCATCACCTTCTTCATAGTGAAGCACGAATGAACATCTTAGATAGGAACACGCGTGTTTGAATGGAAAACAGAAATAACTGCGTTAATTCATCGAGATGCTGCAGAGCTCCTCACCCCCAACAATGGAGTTTAGAGACTCATGCTGTCAAAAGGTACAAAGTTTAGATCTAAAAAAGTCATGAGATACAAAATAAGTCTCTAAAAGTTGTTTAAATACTAAACTAGTAACCTAGGTTTACAGAAAATGAGTAAACTAAGATGGATAGTGCAGAAATCCACTTCTGGGGCCCACTTAGTGTGTGCTGGGGCTGAGACTTAAGCTTCTCACATGCCTGCGTTGTTTCTGGAGTTGAACGCCAGGTTGTAACCTGTTTCTGGCGCTGAACTCCAACTTGCAACCTGTTTCTGGCGCTGAACGCAAGAATGCAACATGGAACTGGCGTTAAACGCCAGTTTACGTCATTTATCTTCGCGCAAATTTTGGACTATTATATATTACTGAAAATCCCTGGATGTCTAATTTCCAACCCAATTAAGAGCGCACCATTTGGACTCCTGTAGCTCCAAAAAATCCATTCCGAGTGCAGGGAGGTCAGAATCCTAGCAGTCCTTTTTTAGCCTTAATCTGATTTTTGCTCATCTCCTTCAATTTCAGCTAGAAAATACCTAAAATCATAGAAAAACACACAAACTCATAGTAAAGTCCAGAAATATAAATTTTGCCTAAAAACTAATAAAAATATACTAAAAAGTAGCTAGAACCTACTAAAAACCACCTAAAAACAATACCAAAAAGCATATAAATTATCCGCTCATCACAATATTGAGCAAGAGTGCTCAAAACTGAGGCTAAATTAAAAAGCTTACTAAAAGTCTAGCTAAAGACAGTAAAGAAGCACTTATTGGGAGGCAACCCAATCTTATTTATTTATGTTAATTACTTTTTCATTTCATTTTCCATTCTTAGTTTATGTTTTCTTTAGGTTGATGATCATGTGGAGTCACAAAAATAGCTACAGAATTAAAGTGGAATAAAAAATAGCATCAAAAATAGCACACCCTGGAGGACAGGCTTACTGGCATTTAAACGCCAGTAAGATAGCAAAATGAGCGTTTAACGCCCATGCAGGTAGCATTCTGGGAGTTAAACGCCAAAATGGGCAGAATTCTGGGCGTTTAACGCCAGAAATGGTAGCATTCTGGGCATTCAGAAAAATGCCCAGTAAAGAAGGATTCCTAGCGTTTAACGCCAGGCAGAGTATCTGGCTGGGCGTTAAACGCCCAAAGAGGCAGTCAAGTGGACGTTAAACGCCAGGATGACACAAGGGAGGTAATTTTGTTCCCAATTCGATTTTGTTTTTCAATTTTTCATGTTTTAATTCATAATTTTTGGCATCAAACATATTTTAAACGTTCATCTTTCAATTTCTATTTTCAAAAATTAATAATCTTTCTAATTCTTTTCAAATCCTTCCAAAACGTTTTTAAAACTTACATATCTTTTCAAATTCTTTTCAACTCTTTTTAGTTTTTCTTGCATACAATAATAAGTTTTCAGAATTAATTGCATCATTCTTCTTCTACTCCCTTCTATCTTATTTTGCTCGAGGACGAGCAAAGCTTTTAAGTTTGGTGTGGAAAAGCTCAGCTTTTTGCTTTCCATAACCATTAATGGCACCTGAGGCCGAAGAAACCTCAAGGAAGAGGAGCAACAAAGGCAAGGGAGAGACATAGAGGAACTCAAGAACTCCATTGGTTCTTCAAGAGGAAGAAGAAGCCACCATCACTAAGGTGGACCTGTTTTTTAATCTCCTTGTTTATTTTCTTTTCTGTTTTCGGTTTTTATGCTATGTTTTGACTATGTTTGTGCCTTCATTACATGATCATTAGTGTTTAGTGTCTATGTCTTAAAGCTATGAATGTTCCATGAATCTTTCACCTTTCTTAAATGAAAAATGTTTTCTGAAAAAGAAAAAGAAGTACATGGATTTCGAATTCTATCTTGAAAATAGTTTAATTATTTTGATGTGGTGGCAATATTTTTTGTTTTCTGAATGAATGCTTGAACAGTGCATATTTTTTATAGTGAAGTTTATCAATGTTAAAATTGTTGGCTCTTGAAAGAATAATGAAAAAAGAGAAATATTATTGATAATTTGAAAAATCATAAAATTGATTCTTGGAGCAAGAAAAAGTATAAAAAACACAAAACTTGCGAAAAAAGGGGGCGTAAAAGAAAGAAAAAGAAAAAGCAAGCAGAAAAAGCCAATAGCTCTTTAAACCAAAAGGCAAGAGCAAAAAGCCAATAACCATTTAAACTAAAAGGCAAGGGTAAAAAGGATCCAAGGCTTTACGCATTAATGGATAGGAGGGCCCAAAGTAAAAAGAGTGTGCTTAAGAACTCTGGGCACCTCTAACTGGGGACTCTAGCAAAGCTAAGTCACAATCTGAAAAGGTTCACCCAGTTATGTGTTTGTGGCATTTATGTATCTGGTGGTAATACTGGAAAACAAGATGCTTAGGGTCACGGCCAAGACTCATAAAGTAGCTGTGTTCAAGAATCAACATACTAAACTAGGAGAATCAATAACACTATCTGAATTCTGAGTTCCTTTGGATGCCAATCATTTTGAACTTCAAAGGATAAAGTGAGAGGCCAAAACTGTTCAGAAGCAAAAAAGCTACTAGTCCCGCTCATCTAATTGGAACTAAGCTTTATTGATATTTTGAAATTTATTGTATATTCTCTTCTTTTTATCCTATTTTATTTTTGGTTGCTTGGGGACAAGCAACAATTTAAGTTTGGTGTCGTGATGAGCGGATAATTTATACGGTTTTTGGCATTATTTTTAGGTAGTTTCTAGTACGTTTTAGTTATTTTTTAGTATATTTTTATTAGTTTTTATGCAAAAATCACATTTCTGGACTTTACTATAAATTTGTGTGTTTTTCTATGATTTCAGGTATTTTCTGGCTGAAATCAAGGGACCTGAGCAAAAATCTGATTCAGAGGTTGAGAAAGGACTGCAGATGTTGTTGGATTCTGACCCTCCTGAACTCGAAGTGGATTTTCTGGAGCTACAGAAGCCCAATTGGCGCGCTCTTAATTAAGTTGGAAAGTAGACATCTTGGGCTTTCCAACAATCTATAATAGTCTATACTTTGCCCGAGATATGATGGCCCAAATCGGCGTTAAACACCAGTCAGAGACCCTTTTCTGGCGTAAAATGTCAGAACTAGCACCAAAACTGGAGTTAAACACCCAAACTGGAACCCAAGATGGCGTTTAACTCCAAGAATGGCCTATGCACGTGAAAGCTTCAAAGCTCAGTCCAAACACTCACCAAGTGGACCCCAGAAGTGGATTTCTGCACTATCTGCACCTAGTTACTCATTTTCTGTAAACCTAGGTTACTTGTTTACTAAAAAACTACTTTTAGAGATTCATTCTGTAACTCATGACATTTTATATCTCATATTGTATCTTCTATGGCACGAGTCTCTAAACCCCATAGGTGGGGGTGAGGAGCTCTATTGTGTCTCAATGGATTAATGCAATTACTATTGTTTTCTATTCAATCACGCTTGATTCTATTCTAAGATACTCACTCGTACTTCAAAATAGAGAATATGATGATCCGTGACACTCATCATTATCCTCAACTTTATGAACACGTGCCTGACAACCACTACCATTCTATCTGAGCTCAACGTAGTTATTGGGCGACAGCTTGAGTGCGTATTTCTTGAGTCTCTGATCCATGGATCGAGTCCGTGAGATTGGAACCTTCATGGTAGAGGCTAGAACCAATTGGCAGCATTCCTGAGATCCAAAAAGTCTAACCTTGTCTGTTGTATTCCGAGTAGGATCTGGAAGGGGATGAATGTGACGAGCATCAAACTTATGAATGTTGGGCGCAGTGACAGTGTGCAAAAGGATAGAGAGATCCTATTCCGACACAAGTGAGAACCGACAGATGATTAGACGTGCGGTAGCTGTGCCTGGTATTTTTCATCCGAGACGAGAAATTCGACAGTTGATTAGCCGTGCATAAACCATACTTGGACCACTTTCACTGAGAGGATCATACAGCCTGCCATGGAAGGAAGCCATGCGTATTTGGAGAAGAAGATAGTAGAAAAATAGAGATTCAGATGACAGAGCATCTCTAGAACCTCAACCTGTTCCTCATTACTGAGTCACAAGTATCATTTATTTCATGTTATTTACTTTTCATAAACAAAATCATTTTTATCATTAATCTCCTGACTAAAATTTACAAGATAACCATAGCGTGCTTCAAGCCGACAATCTCCGTGGGATTGACCCTTACTCACGTAAGGTATTACTTGGACAACCCAGTACACTTGCTGGTTAGTTGTGCGGAGTTGTGAAAAGTGTGATCACAATTTCACATACCAAGTTTTTGACGAACAGATTCTTGCGTGGTCTAGAATTTTACAAATAATCTCTCGTTGAAAGTATAGCTTCTAAACCAACAAAAATCCTTTTGTACAAAAGTTTGGTTGTCACAATTAACAAAACCCAATAAAATTTATAACCGAAGTATTGAAACCTCGGGTCGTCTCTCAAGGAATTACAGGGAGGTATGATTTATTATTGGTTATGGAAAAGTATCTTTTGGTTTTTTGAAAGGTTTAAACAAGGAATTTAGATGGCAAGAAAATAAATTAATAACTAGACAAACTCTTGGCAAGGTATGAGAATTGGAAATCCCATCCTAGTTATCCTATCAGTTGCCATGAGAATTGTTTATTGCTCCCACTTAGTTAACTCTTACTAAATAAAGGAAAGTCAAGTGGACTAATCAATTTGATTCCTCAAATCCTAGTCAACTCCTATGGAAAGACTAGCGTTAGAGGAATCCAAATCAATCAGCAAATTCCAATTATTAATCACAAAGGAGTTTGATAACTCAAGTGTCACCAATTACTCAACCAAAGCAAAGGGAGGAGAAAAATCCAAATTATTTATATCCTAAATAGAAGAAAGCAATCATAAATCTGAAATACCTCAAATTATATTAAATAGAAAATCAAATTAAACATAGGAATCCATAAACTAAATTGGGAAAATAAACAAACTAAAGTAATAGAATAAATAGAAATAGAAGAGAAATTAAATTAAAAGAACATTGAACCTGGAATTGTGAAGAAGAAATCCTAATCCTAAAAGAAATCCTAAATCCTAAAAACTAAGAGAGAGGAGAGAGCCTCTCTCGCTAGAAAACTACATCTAAAATCTAAAATTGTGTGAATTATGAAAGTTGTATGACAAATGAATGCATTCCCCCACTTTATACCCTCTAATCTGTGTTTTTTGGGCCAAAAATTGGGTCAAAAATAGCCCAGAAATCGCTGGGGTAAAATCTGCCACGCTGGTTTTTCATCACTGCGATGCATGCGCGTGAATCCCGCGTGCGCATCACCTATCTGTAAGGCCACTATAGGAAATTATATATCATTCGAAGCCTTAGATGTTAGCTTTCCAACGCAACTAGAACCGCCTCATTTGGACCTCTATAGCTCAAGTTATGATCGATTTAGTGCGAGAGCGTCAGGCTGGACAGCTCAGCAATTCCTTTAATTTCTTGTATTCCTTCAACTTTTGCATGCTTCCTTTCCATCCTCTAAGCCATTCCTGCCCTGTAATCTCTGTAATCACTTAACGCACATATCACAGCATCTAATGGTAATAAGAGAGGATTAATATTAGCAAATATAAGGCCAAGGAAGCATGTTTTCAATCATAGCACAAAATCAGGAAGGAGAATGTAAAGCCATACATTTTGTATGAACAAGTGTATCAAAGATTGATAAAATCCACTCAATTGAGCACAAGATAAACCGAAAAATAGAGGTTTATCAATCTCTCCACACTTAAACATTAGCATGTCCTCATGCTAAGTTTAAGAGAAACTATAAGAGTTAAGAGGAATGGTAGGATGTATGAAATTTAACATATTTATATGAATGCAACTACATGCAAAATACTTTTACCTACTTGGTTAAGGTAAATAAATCTTCCAAGAACAGACATAAACTGGATTTCACTAATTCAAATCATAAAATGAAGTACAAATAACTTGCAAGAAGAAAGTAGCTCTTGAAAGCCGGGAACAAAGAATCGAACATCGAACTCTCACTAGAAGTGTATACACTCTAATCGCTCAGGTGTTTAAGGTTTGATTCTCTCAATTCTTTACTAACCTTGCTTTCTAAGACTTGCTCTTCATCTAATAATCAACAAAAATTTAATGCACAGATACTGGTGCACGAAATTGCAATCACACTTTTGCAATTCCGCACAACTAACCAGCAAGTGCACTGGGTCGTCCAAGTAATACCTTACGTGAGTAAGGGTCGATCCCACGGAGATTGTTGGCTTGAAGCAAGCTATGGTTATCTTGTAACTCTTAGTCAGGATATCAATAATTCTCAGGTTTAATTGTGAAAAGTAAAAGAACATGAAATAAATACTTGTTTTGCAGTAATGGAGAACAGGTTGAGGTCTTGGAGATGCTCTATCTTTTGAATCTCTGCTTTCCTACTGTCTTCTTCTTCATGCACGCAAGGCTCCTTCCATGGCAAGCTGTATGTAGGGTTTCACCATTGTCAATGGCTACCTCCCATCCTCTCAGTGAAAATGTTCAACGCGCTCTGTCACAGCACGGCTAGTCATCTATCGGTTCTCAATTAGGTTGGAATAGAATCTAGTGATTCTTTTGCGTCTGTCACTAACGCCCAGCCCTCAGGAGTTTGAAGCTCTTCACAGTCATTCAATCCTTGAATCCTACTCAGAATACCACAGACAAGGTTTAGACCTTCCGGATTCTCTTGAATGCCGCCATCAATTCTAGCTTATACCACGAAGATTCTGATTAAGGAATCCAAGAGATATTCACTGAATCTAAAGTAGAACGGAGGTGGTTGTCAGGCACACATTCATAGGTGAGAATGATGATGAGTGTCACGGATCATCACATTCATCAAGTTGAGGAACAAGTGATATCTTAGAATAGAAGCAAGCATGATTGAATGAAAAACAGTAGTAATTGCATTAATCCATCAAGACACAGCAGAGCTCCTCACCCCCAACCATGGGGTTTAGAGACTCATACCATAGAAGATACAACAAGAAACGTGTAATGTGTCATGAGGTAAAGATACAATGTCAAAATATCCTATTTATAGTGAACTTCTAGGATATACAGAAATGAGTAAATGACGTAAAAATCCACTTTCGGGGTCCACTTGGTGTGTGCTTGGGCTGAGCATTGAAGCTTTCATGTGTAGAGACTTTTCCTGGAGTTAAACGCCAGCTTTTGTGCTAGTTTGGGCGTTTAACTCCAATTTTTGTGCCAGTTCCAGTGTTAAACGTCGGGAATTCTGAAGCTGATTTGCAATGCCGGTTTGGGCCATCAAATCTCGGATAAAGTATGGACTATTATACATTTCTGGAAAGCCCAGGATGTCTACTTTCCAACGCAATTAAGAGCGCGCTAATTGGGCTTCTGTAGCTCCAGAAAATCCACTTCGAGTGCAGGGAGGCCAGAATCCAACAGCATCTGCAGTCCTTTTTCAGCCTCTGAATCAGATTTTTGCTCAGGTCCCTCAATTTCAGCCAGAAATTACCTGAAATCACAGAAAAACACACAAACTCATAGTAAAGCCCAGAAAAGTGAATTTTAAATAAAAACTAATAAAAACATACTAAAAACTAACTAAAAATGTACTAAAAACATACTAAAAATAGTGCAAAAAAGCGTATAAATTATCTGCTCATCACAACACCAAACTTAAATTGTTGCTTGTCCCCAAGCAACTGAAAATCAAATAGGATAAAAGAAGAGAACATACTATAGACTCCAAAATATCAATGAAACTTAGCTCCAATTAGATGAGCGGGACTAATAGCTTTTTGCTTCTGAACAGTTTTGGCATCTCACTTTATCCTTTGAAGTTTAGAATGATTGGCATCTATAGGAACTCAGAATTCAGATAGTGTTATTGATTTTCCTAGTTAAGTATGATGATTCTTGAACATAGCTACTTCATGAGTCTTGGCTGTGGCCCAAAGCACTCTGTCTTCCAGTATTACCACCGGATACATACATGCCACAGACACATAACTGGATGAACCTTTTTAGATTATGACTCAGCTTTGCTAGAGTCCCCAATTAGAGGTGTCCAGGGTTCTTAAGCACACTCTTGGATCACTTTTTATATTTATAAATTTTTTTTTATTTCACTGCTTTTTCTCGCTTCAAGAATCAATTTGATAATTTTTCATATCCTCAATAACATTTCTCCTTTTTCATCATTCTTTCAAGAGCCAACAAGTTTAACATTCTTTAATCAACAAATTCAAAAGACATATACACTGTTCAAGCATTCATTCAGAAAACAAAAAGTATTGTCACGACATCAAACTAATTCAACTAGTTTCAGAGATAAATTCGAAATCCTGTACTTCTTGTTCTTTTGTGATTAAAGCATTTTTCATTTAAGAGAGGTAATGGATTCATAGGACATTCATAGCTTTAAGACATGAACCTTAAATTTTATTAATCATGAATTAAGAACAAGACTCAAAAATAAATATAAGATAAGACTAATAGTAATAGAAAAGTATAAATTAAATGACTCTAAAATAGACTCCTAATGATAGAGGTTATCACAGAGTTAGGACTCAACAACCTTGATTTTGAGAAGTAGATGCTCCCTCAACTTATGGGGTATTTGACCTTTCAAGGGAGAGCTTCTGGCGCTTCAGCTCCTGTAGCTCACGCCCCTGCTTCTCTTGTTCCTTCAGCAATTTGCAGAGCATGCAGTTTTGATTCTGCTATTCTTCCTTAATTTGTTCCATAGTTTCTTGCAGCTTGGCAACAGATGCTTCTAGGCTGGCCCAGTAGACAATTTCAGGAAGTTTAGGGAGGAACTCCTGCGCCCTCCTTTTGATAGAGTTATCTTGCATTTGTCCTTCCATTGACTTCTTGGTGATTGGATGTTCAATTGGGATGAATTCATCTACTCCCATCCATACCCCAGCATCTTTACATAGCAAAGAGATTAAGCTTGGGTAAGCCAGTTTGGCTTCAGTGGAATTCTTGTTTGCAATTGTGTAAATCTCACAAGCAATCAGATGATGAACCTCCACTTCTTTTCCCAGCATAATGCAATGAATCATCACTGCTCTCTTGATAGTGACCTCAGAACGGTTGCTAGTGGGCAATATAGAACGCCCAATGAAGTCTAGCCAACCTCTTGCAATTGGTTTGAGATTTCCTCTCTTGAGTTGGTTTGGGACACCTTTTGAATTGGTTGTCCACTTAGTTCCAGGGAGGCATATGTCCTCTAGAACTTGATCCAACACCTTATCCGCTCTCACCATTCTCCTATTAAAGGATTCAGGATCATCTTGTAGTTGAGGCAATTTGAAGACCTCTCTTATTTTGTCCAGATTGAAGTAAATAATTCTCCCTCTGACCATGGTTCTGTAGGTATGAAAAGCAGTTCCAGTCATTCTCTGCTTATCTGTCAGCCACAGATTTGAGTAGAATTTCTGAACCATGTTTCTTCCAACCTTTGTCTCAGGGTTGGTTAGAAGTTCCCATCCTCTGTTTCGAATTTTCTCTTGGATCTCTGGATATTCGTCTCCTTTCAGATCGAATTTAACTTCGAGGATCACTGACCTCAGACCCATTATTTTGTGGTAATGGTCTGCATGTTCTTTGGTTAAGAACTTCTCTTGACTCCAAAGATTCTTTGGAGTATTTTTTTCTTGCCTCTTGAATTGGTTTGTTTTCCCTTAGGAGCCATGATCTTGATAAATCTTGGCTTAGTGATCACGGAAAAGCACACCAAACTTAGAGGGTTGCTTGCCCTCAAGCAAAAGAAAGGAAAGAGGAGAGAGAGGAGGAGAACAAATTCGAATGGTGGGGAGAGGGGGATGGCCGAGCATTATTTATAAGGGAGGGGGAGAGATTTCGAAAATTTTGAAGGAGATTTGAGAAGATATGGAAAGAATTTGAGAAGATATTTGAGTTTTTGAAGAAGATTTGGAAAGGATTTGAAAGAGATTTTGAGGAATGATTTAGAAAGTTGTTTAATTTTTGAAATTTGAAGGTGAATGATGAAAGTTTGTAATGTGTTTATGCAAAAAATTATGGATCAAAATAAGAAAGTTTGAAAAAATTTGAAGTGGAAAACAAAATCTCTGTCCCCTACCTTTCTGGCGTTAAACGCCCAGAATCGTATCCATTCTAGCGTTTAACGCCCACTTGGTGGCCATTCCTGGCTGGCATTAAATGCCAGAAACCCCTTTATCACTGGGCGTTTTGCTGAATGCCCAGGATGCTGCAATTCTGGCGTTAAACGCCCAGAATGGTGTCCATTCTGGCATTTAACGCCCAGAGTACCCCTTACTGGCATTTTCTTGCCAGCAAGCTCCTTTTCTCTGCTTTGTGCACTGAATCCTTTTGTAACTCTGTGAATTCCTTCAATTTCAATGATCAACCTTGAAGAATGTATATCAAACTTTTATAGAACAAATAACCTGCTAATGACTGGGTTGCCTCCCAGTAAGCGCTTCTTTATTGTCTTTAGCTGGACCTTTACTGAGACTCATTCAAGCCTCAGTTTTGAGCATTCCTGCTCAAAATTACTTTCAAGGTAATGTTTGATCCTCTGTCCATTAACAATAAACTTTTTATCAGAATCAATATCCTGAAGCTCAACATATCCATATGGTGACACTCCTGTAATCACATACGGACCCCTCCACTGGGATTTAAGTTTTCCTGGGAATAATTTTAGCCTAGAGTTGAAGAGCAGAACTTTTTGTCCTGGCTCAAAGACTCTGGATGACAACTTCTTGTCATGCCACTTCTTTGCCTTTTCCTTATAAATTTTTGCATTTTCAAAGGCATTGAGTCTGAACTCCTCAAGCTCATTTAGCTGGAGCAATCTGTTTTCACCAGCTAACTTGGCATCCATGTTTAGGAATCTGGTTGCCCAGTAGGCTTTATGTTCCAGTTCCACGGGCAAATGACAGGCCTTCCCATACACAAGTTGGTATGGAGAGGTTCCTATAGGAGTCTTGAATGTTGTTCTGTATGCCCACAGAGCATCATCCAAGCTCTTTGCCCAATCATTTCTACGGGCAATAACAGTCCGTTCTAGGATTCTTTTTAGCTCTCTATTAGAGACTTCAGCTTGCCCATTTGTCTGTGGATTATACGGAGTTGCTACTTTGTGGCTAATTCCACATCGGACCATGGCAGAGTACAGCTGTTTATTGCAGAAATGAGTGCCCCCATCACTGATTAGTACTCTGGGAACACCAAACCTGCTGAAAATGTGTTTCTGGAGGAATTTCAACACGGTCTTAGTATCATTATTGGGAGTGGCAATTGCTTCTACCCATTTAGATACATAGTCTACTGCCACCAGAATATACGTGTTTGAGTATGATGGTGGGAAGGGACCCATGAAGTCAATACCCCATACATCAAACAATTCAATCTCTAAGATCCTTTGTTGAGGCATGGCGTAACCATGCGGCAAGTTACCAGCTCTTTGGCAACTGTCACAGTTACGTACAAACTCTCGGGCATCCCTATAGAGAGTAGGCCAGTAAAAGCCGTATTGGAGGACTTTAGTGGCTGTTCGCTCACTTCCGAAATGTCCCCCATACTGTGATCCATGACAATGCCAAAGGATCCTTTGTGCTTCCTCTCTAGGTACACATCTGCAGATCATTCCGTCTGCACATCTCTTAAAGAGATATGGTTCATCCCATAGGTAGTACTTGGCATTTGAAATTAATTTTATTCTTTGCACTCTGCTGTACACCTGGGGTATGAACCTCACAGCTTTATAGTTTGCAATGTCTGCAAACCATGGAGCTTCCTGAATGGCAAAGAGTTGCTCATCTGGAAAGGTCTCAGAGATCTCAGTAGAGGGGGAGGGACACCCCAGCTACTGGTTCTATTCGGGATAGATGATCAGCTATCTGGTTCTCTGTCCCTTTTCTGTCTCTTATCTCTATATCGAACTCTTGCAGAAGCAACACCCACCTTATGAGCCTGGGTTTTGAATCCTGCTTTGTGAGTAAGTATTTAAGAGCAGCATGGTCAGTGTACACAATCACTTTTGACCCTACTAAATAGGATCTAAACTTGTCAATGGCATAAACCACTGCAAGTAACTCTTTTTCTGTGGTTGTGTAATTCTTCTGTGCATCATTTAGAACACGTCTAGCATAATAAATGACGTGCAGAAGCTTGTTGTGCCTCTGTCCCAACACTGCACCAATGGCATGGTCACTGGCATCACACATTAGTTTAAATGGTAATGTCCAATCTGGTGCAGAGATTACTGGTGCTGTGACCAGCTTGGCTTTCAGGGTCTCAAACACCTGCAGAAACTCTGTGTCAAACACAAATGGCGTGTCAGCAGCTAGCAAGTTGCTTAGAGGTTTTGCAATTTTTGAAAAGTCCTTTATGAACCTTCTGTAAAATCTTGCATGCCCTAGAAAGCTTCTGATTGCCTTAACATTGGTAGGTGGTGGTAATTTTTCAATTACTTCTACCTTTGCTTGATCCACCTCTATTCCCTTGCCTGAAATTTTGTGCCCAAGGACAATTCCTTTAGTTACCATGAAATGACATTTCTCCCAGTTTAAGACCAGATTAGTCTCTTGGCACCTTTTCAGGACAAGTGCTAGATGATTAAGACAGTAGCTGAACGAGTCTCCATATACTGAGAAGTCATCCATGAAGACTTCCAGGAACTTCTCTACCATATCAGAGAATATGGATAGCATGCATCTCTGAAAAGTTGCAGGTGCATTACACAGACCAAAAGGCATTCTTCTGTAGGCAAACACGTCAGAAGGGCAAGTGAATGTTGTCTTCTCTTGGTCCTGAGGATCTACTGCAATTTGGTTGTAACCTGAATAGCCATCCAAAAAGCAGTAATAATCACGACCAGCTAGTCTTTCTAGCATTTGGTCTATGAATGGTAAAGGAAAATGATCCTTTCTGGTGGCTGTATTGAGCTTTCTGTAGTCAATACACATACGTCACCCTGTAACTGTTCTTGTGGGAACCAGTTCATTCTTTTCATTATGAACCACTGTCATGCCTCCCTTCTTGGGGACAACTTGGACAGGGCTCACCCAGGGGCTATCAGAAATAGGATAAATAATCCCAGCCTCTAGTAACTTAGTGACCTCTTTCTACACCACCTCCTTCATGGCTGGATTTAGCCGCCTCTGTGGTTGAACCACTGGCTTGGCATTATCTTCCAATAGGATCTTATGCATGCATCTTGCTGGGCTAATGCCCTTAAGATCACTTATGGACCACCCAAGAGCTATCTTATGTGTCCTTAGCACTTGAATTAGTGCTTCCTCTTCCTGTGAGTTTAAAGCAGAGCTTATAACCACTGGAAAAGTGTCACCTTCTCCCAGAAATGCATACTTCATGGATGGTGGTAATGGTTTGAGCTCGAGCCTAGGAGGTTTATCTTCTTCCTGAGGAATTTTAGAGGTTCTTGTATTTCCTCTGGTTCCTCCAGGTTAGACTGAACATCTTTAAAGATATCTTCAAGCTCAGATTCGAGACTCTCAGCCATATTGATCTCTTCCACTAAAGAGTCAATAATGTCAGCGCACATGTAGTCATTTGATGTGTCTGGATGCTGCATAGCTTTGACAGTATTCAACTTGAACTCATCCTCATTGACTCTCAGGGTCACTTCCCCTTTTTGTACATCAATGAGAGTTTGTCCAGTTGCTAGGAAGGGTCTTCCTAGGATGAGAGTTGCACTCTTGTGCTCCTCCATTTCCAGCACTACAAAGTCAGTTGGAAAGGCGAATGGCCCAACCTTGACAATCATGTCCTCAATTATGCCAGATGGATATTTAATGGAGCCATCAGCAAGTTGGAGACATATCTGGGTTGGTTTGACTTCTTCAGTCAACCCAAGCTTTCTGATAGTGGATGCAGGTATTAGATTGATACTTGCTCTAAGGTCGCATAGGGCTGTCTTGGTACAAGCACCTTCTAATGTGCATGGTATCATAAAGCTTCCTGGATCTTGAAGCTTCTCTGGTAAGCTCTTCAGAATGACTGCACTGCATTCTTCAGTGAGAAACATTTTTTCAGTTTCTCTCCAATCCTTCTTATGACTTAAGATCTCTTTCATGAACTTAGCATAAGAAGGTATTTGATCAAGTGCCTCTGTAAACGGGATCTTTATTTCAAGAGTCCTTAGATAGTCTGCAAAGCGGGCAAATTGTTTATCCTGTTCCGCTTGGTAGAGTTTCTGAGGATAAGGCATCTTGGCTTTATATTCTTCAACCTTAGTTGCTGCAAGTTTATTCCCTACAGAGGTGGTTGGAGAAGCCTTTTTAGAGGGGTTACTATCAGCACTCTCAGGTGTCTGATTCCTTATTGGCGTTTGAGCGCCAGGACTGCGTGAGGAATGGGCGTTTAACGCCAACTTTTCCCCCCTTTCTGGCGTTTGAACGCCAGGAGTATTCCTCTCTGGGCTCTTACTGTCCTCAGAAGGATTTTGGACAGTGGTTTGGTTATCCTCTATCAGTTGTTCTTTTCTTAGCTTTTTGCTACTTTGAGCAGTGTTCTTCAATGTCTTCCCACTCCTCAGTTGAACTGCTTGGCATTCTTCTATTATCTGTTTAGATAACTGCTATTTTGTCTGATTCAACTGTGATTCTATATTCTTGTTAGCAATTTTGGTTTCTTGGAGCATCTCTTTAAATTCTGCTAACGGTTTTGTCATCAGGAGTAATTGCTGATTAAGCTCAACAATCTATTCTTAAGGATTAGGATCAGTAGTTACTGCCATAGCTTCTTCTTTTGTAGAGGACTCACTGCTTGAGTATAGATGTTGATTTCTAGCAACAGTATCTATGAGCTCTTGAGCTTCTTCAATCGTCTTCCTCATATGTATAGATCCACCAGCTGAGTGGTCTAGAGACATTTGAGCTTTTTCTGTAAGCCCATAGTAGAAGATGTCTAACTGTACCCACTCTGAAAACATTTCAGAGGGGCATTTTCTTAGCATACCTCTGTACCTCTCCCAGGCATTATAAAGAGATTCATTATCCTCTTGTTTAAAGCCTTGGATGTCCAGCCTTAGCTGTGTCATCCTTTTTGGAGGGTAAAATTGATTCAAAAATTTGTCTGATAACTGTCTCTATGATTTTATGCTTGCTGTGGGTTGGTTATTCAACCACCTCTTAGCTTGATCTTTTACAGCAAATGGAAACAGTAATAATCTGTAGACATCCTAATCCACCTCTTTATCATGTACTGTGTCAGCAATTTGTAAGAACTGTGCCAGAAACTCAGTAAGTTCTTCCTGTGGAAGACCGGAATACTGGCAATTTTGCTGCACCATGATAATGAGTTGAGGATTTAGCTCAAAGCTGCTTGCTTTAATGGGAGGTATACAGATGCTACTCCCATATGCAGCTGTAATGGGGTTAGCATATGACCCCAGAGTCCTTCTGGACTGCTCAACTCCACTTAGGTCCATGATGGAGAAAGGAAAATGATATGGATTCACAAGTAAAGTATAAAATACTTTTTTTTAGAAATGATCGAAAATAATAAAATAAAATAGAAAAGAAAATAAAATAAAATTTTGAAAACTAAAAGAAAATAAAATCAAAGAAAATTGAAAACTAGATTAAAAAGATTTTGGAATTAACAATTAAAAAGATATGGTTGAAAATTATTTTGAAAAAGATATGAGTGAAAAGATATGATTTTGAAAATTAATGCAAATTTTCGAAGAATTAAAGGAGAATACAAAGAAAACACCAAACTTAGAAATTTTTAGAAAATCACACAAAAATTTTCGAAAACCTAAAGGAAAACACAAAGAAGACACCAAACTTAGAATTTTTAAAGATCAAGAAGGGACTAAGAACATGCAAATTCGAAAAATTAAAAGAAAACAAAAGCATGCAATTGACACCAAACTTAAAATATGAAACTAAACTCAAATAAAAGACTCTAAACCAACGAAAATAAAACAGTCATAATCTAAGCAACAAGATAAACCGTCAGTTGTCCAAACTCGAACAATCCCCGGCAACGGCGCCAAAAACTTGGTGCACGAAATTGCAATCACACTTTTGCAATTCCGCACAACTAACCAGCAAGTGCACTGGGTCGTCCAAGTAATACCTTACATGAGTAAGGGTCGATCCCACGGAGATTGTTGACTTGAAGCAAGCTATGGTTATATTGTAACTCTTAGTCAAGATATCAATAATTCTCAGGTTTAATTGTGAAAAGTAAAAGAACATGAAATAAATACTTGTTTTGCAGTAATGGAGAACAGGTTGAGGTCATGGAGATGCTCTATCTTCTGAATCTCTGCTTTCCTACTGTCTTCTTCTTTATGCACACAAGGCTCCTTCCATGGCAAGCTGTATGTAGGGTTTCACCGTTGTCAACGGCTACCTCCCATCCTCTCAGTGAAAATGTTCAACGCGCTCTGTCACAGCACAGCTAGTCATCTGTCGATTCTCAATCAGGTTGGAATAGAATCCAGTGATTCTTTTGCGTCTGTCACTAACGCCCAGCCCTCAGGAGTTTGAAGCTCATCACAGTCATTCAATCCTTGAATCCTACTCAGAATACCATAGACAAGGTTTAGACCTTCTGGATTCTCTTGAATGCCGCCATCAATTCTAGCTTATACCACGAAGATTCTGATTAAGGAATCCAAGAGATATTCACTCAATCTAAAGTAGAACAGAGGTGGTTGTCAGGCACACGTTCATAGGTGAGAATGATGATGAGTGTCACGGATCATCACATTCATCAAGTTGAGGAACAAGTGATATCTTATAATAGAAGCAAGCGTGATTGAATGAAAAACAGTAGTAATTGCATTAATTCATCAAGACACAGCAGAGCTCCTCACCCTCAACCATGGGGTTTAGAGACTCATGCCGTAGAAGATACAACAAGAAACGTGTAATGTGTCATGAGGTAAAGATACAATGTCAAAATATCCTATTTATAGTGAACTAGTAACCTAGGATATACAGAAATGAGTAAATGACGTAAAAATCCACTTCCGGGGTCCACTTGGTGTGTGCTGGGCTGAGCATTGAAGCTTTCATGTGTAGAGACTTTTCCTGGAGTTAAGCGCCAGCTTTTGTGCCAATTCTGGCGTTAAACGCCAGGAATTCTGAAGCTGATTTGCAATGCCAGTTTGGGCCATCAAATCTCGGGTAAAGTATGGACTATTATACATTGCTAGAAAGCCCAGATGTCTACTTTCCAACGCAATTGAGAGCACGCTAATTGGGCTTTTGTAGCTCTAGAAAATCCACTTCGAGTGCAGGGAGGTCAGAATCCAACAGCATCTGCAGTCCTTTTTCAGCCTCTCAATCAGATTTTTGCTCAGGTCCCTCAATTTCAGCCAGAAATTACCTGAAATTATAGAAAAACACACAAACTCATAGTAAAGCCCAGAAAAGTGAATTTTAAATAAAAACATACTAAAAACTAACTAAAATGTACTAAAAACATACTAAAAATAGTGCCAAAAAGCGTATAAATTATCTGCTCATCAGATACACATATCAAGAGGTCTTTTAAGGGTTGTAATGGGGTTAGGGTCAAGGTAGGATTGTATTTGGCCAAGTGGACTAAAATCTGAATTCTTAATTAACCTAAACTTCCCACCTAACTTAAGACAATCCATGTAATTACAATTCAAGATCTAACTGCCCATTAACTATGTTTATCACACATTCATGCATCTCAAATTTAAGTACAACTCATATGCATTGATAATATTACTTTAACTTGGGGCATTTTGTCCCCTTTCATTATTTGCTCTTTTTTTTTCTTTTTTTCTTTGTATTTATTTATTTTTTTTCTCAATTCATATGATTAAGATATTAAATGCATAAACATATTTTTAACATTCTTTTTCACATTTTCTCAAGAATATACAACACCCAATTTCTCAAACCAAATGTTTTCAAATCCAACTTCCCCATACTTAAATCATGAGCACTTTCACTAGTCTAAGCTAATCAAGGATTCAAATTAAGGACATTATTGTTTTTTTATTAGAGTTAGTGATGAGCTAAAGTAAAGAACAAAGGGATAAAACAGGTTCAACTTTGGTTTGCAAAGGATAATGAAAGGTTAAGGCCATATGGGTTTGTAAGCTTAGTGAAACAAGGCCTCAATCATGTAAGTGTATGCATACATCAAACAATGGAAATATAGAATTAAACAAGACAAAGATCACAATTTTAGAGAGAAAAACACACACCAAAAAAAAATAAAATATTGGTTGATAAGATGCAACCAATCAAGTAGGCTCAAAATCTCACTGGTTTTGTGTGTTTGAGCTCTAAAACCATGTTCCAAATTAAAATTTCTTCAAATAAGTAACACAAAAATTTTAATTCAAATTAGTGAAATACTCTAAAAATTTTCTTGAAAAAAGAAAATATTACTTCAACCAAGTAGTGGTAAAGTATGCACAAAATCAAATAAAAATGCAATCAAAGATGCAAATGTAACAACTAACTACAAAGAAGAGTAAGAATTGGTGTTAAAAAGAAAGTAGCTAACTAATGATCGGATTCGGATTCTTGACGGTTTAGAATTCATCTAATGGAGTCTCGTTGTAAAGTATAGTTTCCAAACCAATCAATAATCCTTTCATGCAAAAATTTTGGTTGTCACAAAGAACAAACCCAAAATAAGAATTAACCGGAGTATTTGGACTCTGGGTCGTCTCACAAGGAGTTGCAATGAAGTGTATGATTATTGGTTATGAGGTCTTTTGGGGTTTTTGAGATTTTGGACAAGAAATGTACATGGCAAAGAAAATAAACTAGCAACTAACAAAACTCTTGGCAAGATATGAAAATTAGAAGTCCTATCCTAGTTATCCTCCTTAATTATGACCACAAATTATTTATTGCTACCACTTCGTTAACCTCTAACCAAGAAGAAAAGTCAAGTGAATGAATTAACTTGATTCCACAAGTCCTAGCCAACTCCCAAGGGGAAGACTCGCGTTAGTGATATCCAAATCAATTAGCAACTTCCAATTGTTGATCAATCAAAGGAATTAGATAACTCAAGAGTCACTAATTACTCCACCTAGGCCAAGAGGATCAAAATCTATACTAAAATCCAACCAGGCATTTCATCAAACACTTGGAAGGCATAAAAGGAAAGCATAGTAAATCAAAAACAAGAATTAAATCTAACAACAATCAAATGTAAAGAATTAACACAACAATTAAAGGAAACAAGATCTACATGAATTACTTCAAATTTCATTGAAGGGAAATAGAAGAAGAAAGAGTGCATCAACAACAAAATAACAATTGCAAGAATGAAATACAAAATTAGAGAGAGGAAGAGTAGATGAACAAGAAATTGTAAAGAAAAAGTAAATCAAAACATGAATTAAACCTTGGATCCAAGAAGAATTAACTAAAACTACCCTAAAATCTAGAGAGAGGAGAGATCCTCTCTCTCTAGAATTCTAGCCTAAAACATGATGAAAACTCAACTATGACTACTTGGCTCATTCCCCCTTCAATCCTTGGGTTCAATAGCATCAGAAATGAGTTGGATTGGGCCCAAAATGAGCTAGAAATCGCTGGCCACAGTTGCTCTTTTAGTGAACCACGTGCTCCATCGGTGCATCCGCGCACATTGCGCATGTGCGCCCCTATACGTGAAGCAACATATGGCAAAATTTATATCATTTTGAAGCCCCAGATGTTAAATTTCCAATGCAGCTAGAACCGCCTCAGTTGGATCTCTGTAGCTTAAGTTATGGTCGATTGAGTGCGAAGAGGTCAGGCTTGACAGCTTTATGGTTCCTTCATTTCTTCGTGAGTTCTCCCACTTTGCAGGCTTTTCTCCTCACTTCTTCCATTCAATACTTGCCTTATGAATGATGAGCGGATAATTTATACGCTTTTTGGCATTGTTTTTAGTATGTTTTTGGTATGATCTAGTTAGTTTTTAGTATATTTTTATTAGTTTTTAGTTAAAATTCACTTTTCTGGACTTTATTATGAGTTTGTGTATTTTTCTGTGATTTCAGGTATTTTCTGGCTGAAATTGAGGGACCTGAGCAAAAATCTGATTCAGAGACTGAAAAGGACTGCAGATGCTGTTGGATTCTGACCTCCCTGCACTCGAAGCGAATTTTCAGGAGCTACAGAAGCTCAATTGGCGCGCTCTCAATGGCGTTGGAAAGTAGACATCCTGGGCTTTCCAGCAATATATGATAGTTCATACTTTGCCCAAGATTTGATGGCCCAAACCGGCGTTCAAAGTCACCCTCAGAAATCCCAGCGTTAAACGCTGGAACTGGCACCAAAATGGGAGTTAAACGCCCAAACTGGCATAAAAGCTGGCGTTTAACTCCAAGAGAGGTCTCTGCACGAAAATTCTTCATTGCTCAGCCCAAGCACACACCAAGTGGGCCCGGAAGTGGATTTTTATGTCATTTACTCATTTCTGTAAACCTTAGGCTACTAGTTTTCTATAAGTAGGACCTTTTACTATTGTATTGAGACATCGAGGGGTAGCTATCTTCATTGTTATGCTATCTTAGATCATTGGGAGGCTGGCCTCATGGCCATGCCTAGACCTTGTTCTTATGTATTTTCAACGGTGGAGTTTCTACACACCATAGATTAAGGTGTGGAGCTCTGCTGTACCTCGAGTATTAATGCAATTACTATTGTTCTTCCATTCAATTCCGCTTGTTCTTGTTCTAAGATATCACTTGTTCTTCAACTTGATGAATGTGATGATCCGTGACACTCATCATCATTCTCACCTATGAACGTGTGACTGACAACCACCTCCGTTCTACCTTCGATTGGGTGAATATCTCTTGGATTCCTGATTGCACGATGCATGGTTGATCGCCTGACAACCGAGTGCTCGCCTGACAACCGAGCCAACCATTCCGTGAGATCAGAGTCTTCGTGGTATAGGCTAGAACTGATGGCGGCATTCAAGAGAATCCGGAAGGTCTAACCTTGTCTGTGGTATTCTTAGTAGGATTCGATGATTGAATGACTGTGACGTGCTTCAAACTCCTAGCAGGCGGGGCGTTAGTGACAGACGCAAAAGAATCGCTGGATTCTATTCCAGCCTGACCGAGAACCGACAGATGATTAGCCATGCTGTGACAGAGCATAGGAACATTTTCACTGAGAGGATGGGAGGTAGCCACTGACAACGGTGAAACCCTTGCTTAAGCTTGCCATGGAAAGGAGGAAGAAGGATTGGATGAAGACAGTAGGAAAGCAGAGAGACGGAAGGGAAGGCATCTTCATACGCTTATCTGAAATTCCTACCAATGAATTACATAAGTATCTCTATCTTTATCTTTATGTTTTATGCGTTCATCACCATACCCATTTGAGTTTGCCTGACTAAGATTTACAAGGTGACCATAGCTTGCTTCATACCAACAATCTCTGTGGGATCGACCCTTACTCGCGTAAGGTTTATTACTTGGACGACCTAGTACACTTGCTGGTTAGTTGTGCGAAGTTGTGTTTATGCCATGGTGTTGAACACCAAGTTTTTGGTTTCATCACCGGGGATTATTTGAGTTGTGAAAAGTAGTGATCACAATTTCGTTAGATTAGGTTAGATTAGGTATTTTTTCTTCAGAGTTCTTAAGAATGAATTCTAGTGTTTCAAGGTGATGTTCTTATCATCACCAAAGCTGATTGATCTTCATCAATTTAGCTTTTGAATGCAATGTTCTGCTGAAGCTTGGCTGACCATGTCTAATTCCTTTAGACTGAAGCTTTAGACTAACATTGCATGATTCCTGGGATTCTCATTAAGAATTTTGATATCTTTTTCCACTTAATTTTCGAAAAACACAAAAAAAAATCAAAAAAATCATAAAATCCAAAAATTTCTTGTTTGAGTCTAGTGTCTCATGTTAAGTTTGGTGTCAATTGCATGCATCCATTCATGTGTTCTTAAGGATCTTCAAATAATTCTTGATGATTTTTTACTCTGATCTTTGAATTCTCTTGACTTGAGTGTTTTATGTGTCTCATATGCATTCTCATTAGTGTCAGTAGTATACAAACTGCTAAGTTTGGTGTCTTGCATGCATAGTTATTTGATTCTTGTTGCATTTTGATTTTTTCTTATTATTAAAAATCCAAAAATATTTTTTATTTGTGTCTTCTCAAGTCAATACTACAGAGAAATTAAAGATTCAGAACATACAGCAGAGGAATTACACAGAAAAGCTGGGCGTTCAAAACGCCCAGTGAAGAAGGACAGACTGGCGTTTAAACGCCAGCCAGGGTACCTGGTTGGGCGTTTAACGCCCAAAAGGGTATAGTTTTGGGCGTTAAACGCCAGAATGTGCACCATTCTGGGCGTTTAACGCCAGGATGGCACAAGAGGGAAGATTCTGTTTTTCAATGCAATTTTTTTTCAGGTTTTCAAAGTTTTTCAAAATCAAATCTTTTTCAAATCATATCTTTTCAATCATGTGTTTTCAAAATCAATTTCTTTCCATTTTCAAAGATACTTACTATCAATTAATGATTTGATTCAACACTTCAAGCATGTTGCCTTTTCTGTTGAGGAAGGTTTAATGTTTGAATCATATCTTTTCTTGTTAGTCAAGTTTTTAATTTTCAAAATCAAATCTTTTTTTAAAATGTTTTTCAAATCATATCTTCTCAATCACATCTTTTTAAAACTAATCATATTTTCTTAACCACATCTTTTTCAAAATAGTTTTCAATCAAATCTTTTTGATTTCTAATCTTTTTCAAAAATCACTTGATTTCTTTTCCACTTTCATTTTCAAAAATTAATTAGTGTTTTTCAAAATGTTTTCAAAATTTCTTACTTAATTTTCGAAAATTGCTTCCCGCCTTCCCACATCCTTCTATTTATGGACTAACAATATCCCTTAATGCAAAATTTGAACTCCATCTTCTTTGATAAGTTCGAATTTTCTACTTCTGTCTTCTACTATTCTTTTCCTCTGACACTTTAAGGAATCTCTATACTGTGACATAGAAGATTCCACATTTTCTTGTTCTCTTCTCTTTCATATGAGCAGGAGCAAGGACAAAGGCATTCTTGTTGAGGCTGATCCTGAACCTGAAAGGACCTTGAAGAGAAAGCTAAGAGAAGCCAAAGCACAACTCTCTTTAGAGGACCTGACCGAATTCTTCAAAGAAGAAGGACACATGGCAGCCGAAAACAACAATGCCCACAATGCAAGGAAGGTGCTGGGTGACTTTACTGCACCTACTCCCGATTTCTATGGGAGAAGCATCTCTATCCCTGCCATTGGAGCAAACAACTTTGAGCTTAAGCCTCAATTAGTTTCTCTAATGCAACAGAATTGCAAGTTCCATGGACTTCCATTGGAAGATACTCATCAGTTCTTAACTGAGTTCTTGCAAATCTGTGACACTGTCAAGACTAATGGGGTTGACCCTGAGGTCTACAGACTTGTGCTATTCCCTTTTGCTGTAAGAGACAGAGCTAGAACATGGTTGGACTCTCAACCTAAAGAAAGCCTGGACTCTTGGGAAAAGCTAGTCAATGCCTTCTTGGCAAAGTTCTTTCCACCTCAAAAATTGAGTAAGCTTAGAGTGGAAGTCCAAACCTTCAGACAGAAGGAAGGAGAATCCCTCTATGAAGCTTGGGAAAGATATAAACAATTAATCAGAAAGTGTCCTTCTGATATGCTTTCTGAATGGAGCATCATAGGTATTTTCTATGATGGTCTCTCTGAACTATCCAAGATGTCTTTGGATAGCTCTGCAGGAGGATCTCTTCATCTGAAGAAGACGCCCACTGAAGCTCAAGAACTGATTGAAATGGTTGCAAATAACCAATTCATGTACACTTCTGAAAGAAATCCTGTGAACAATGGGACTAGTCAGAAGAAAGGAATTCTTGAGATTGACACTCTGAATGCCATATTGGCTCAGAATAAAATATTGACTCAACAAGTCAATATGATTTCTCAAAGTCTGTCTGGAATGCAAAATGCACCAAGCAGTACTAAGGAGGCTTCATCTGAGGAAGAAGCTTATGATCCTGAGAACCCTTCAATGGAAGAGGTGAATTACATGGGAGAACCCTATGGAAACACCTATAATCCTTCATGGAGAAATCATCCAAATTTTTCATGGAAGGATCAACAGAGACCCCAACAAGGTTTCAACAACAATAATGGTGGAAGAAACAGGTTTAGCAATAGCAAGCCTTTTCCATCATCTTCTCAGCAACAGACAGAGAGTTCTAAGCAGAATAACTCTGACTTAGCAACCATGGTCTCTGATCTGATCAAAACCACTCAAAGTTTCATGACTGAAACAAGATCCTCCATTAGAAATCTGGAGGCACAAGTGGGTCAGCTGAGCAAGAAAATTACTGAACTCCCTCCTAGTACTCTCCCAAGCAATACAGAAGAAAATCCAAAAGGAGAGTGCAAGGCCATCAACATGGCCGAATTCTGGGAGGAAGGAGAGGCAGTGAACGCCACTGAGGAAGGCCTCACTGGGCGTCCACTGGCCTCCAATAAGTTCCCCAATGAGGAACCATGGGAATCTGAGGCTCAAACTGAGACCATAGAGATTCCATTGGACTTACTTCTGCCATTCATGAGCTCTGATGAGTATTCTTCCTCTGAAGAGGATGAGTATGTCACTGAAGAGCAAGTTGCTAAATACCTTGGAGCAATCATGAAGCTAAATGACAAGTTATTTGGAAATGAGACTTGGGAGGACGAATCCCCTTTGCTCACCAAAGAACTGGATGACTTGTCTAGGCAGAAACTGCCTCAAAAGAGACAGGATCCTGGGAAGTTTTCAATACCTTGTACCATAGGCACCATGACCTTCAAGAAGGCCTTGTGTGACTTAGGGTCAAGTGTAAACCTCATGCCT
Source organism: Arachis hypogaea (assembly GCF_003086295.3). Lineage (NCBI taxonomy): Eukaryota > Viridiplantae > Streptophyta > Magnoliopsida > Fabales > Fabaceae > Arachis > Arachis hypogaea. The sequence continues at coordinate 106,064,842 of NC_092038.1, forward strand.
CTCTCTGTAATGGAGAAGTTAGGGATCTCTGAGGTACAAGCTGTAAAAATCTCACTAGAGATGGCAGACAACTCAAGAAAACAAGCCCATGGACTTGTAGAGGATGTTCTGGTTAAAGTTGAAGACCATTACATCCCTACTGATTTCATAGTCCTAGAGACTGGGAAGTGCATGGATGAATCCATCATCCTTGGCAGACCCTTCCTAGCCACAGCAAGGGCTGTGATTGATGTTGATAGAGGAGAGTTGATCATTCAAGTGAATGAAGAATCCTTGGTGTTTAAGGCCCAAGGATATCCCTCTGTCATCATGGAGAGGAAGCATGAAGAGCTTCTCTCAAAACAGAGCCAAACAGAGCCCCCACAGTCAAACTCTAAGTTTGGTGTTGGGAGGCCACAACCAAACTCTAAGTTTGGTGTTGAACCCCCACATTCAAACTCTAAGTTTGGTGTTGGGAGGTTCCAACATAGCTCTGAGCATTTCTGAGGCTCCATAAGAGTCCTCTGTCAAGCTAATGACATTAAAGAAGCGCTTGTTGGGAGGCAACCCAATGTTTTATAATTAACTATTTTCTTTTGTTATTTTATGTTTTTTGTAGGTTGATGATCATAAGAAGTCACAAAATCAATGAAAAAAGCAAAAACAGAATGAAAAACAGGAAGAAAAACAGCACACCCTGGAGGACGCACCTACTGGCGTTTAAACGCCAGTGAGGCTAACTGTTGGGCGTTTAACGCCCAGTCTGGCACCATTCTGGGCGTTTAACGCCAGAAAGGGGCACCAGACTGGCGTTAAACGCCAGAGAAGGGCAGGAAGCTGGCGTTAAACGCCAGAAATGGGCACCAGCCCGGCGTTTAACGCCAGAATTGGCACAAATCGAGATTTTGCTTGCCATTTGGTGCAGGGATGACTTTTCCTTGACACCTCAGGATCTGTGGACCCCACAGGACCCCCACCTACCCCACCACTCTCTCTCTTCTTCACCCATTCACCAATCACCTCAACACCTCTTCCCCAAAAACCCTTCACCTATCAAATCCCATCTTTCTCTTCACCACTCACATCCATCCTTCATAAAACCCCACCTACCTCACCATTCAAATTCAAACCACTTTCCCACCCAAACCCACCCTCAAATGACCAAACCCTACCTTTCCCTCTCTCTGATATAAACTCTCCTTCACTCCTCCCTTTCCACACAACCTAAACACCATTTCTCCCCCTTTGGCCAAACACAAAGCCATTCCCTTTCTCCTTATTTCTTCTTCTTCTCCTCTCTTCTTTCTTCTTTTGCTCGAGGACGAGCAAACATTTTAAGTTTGGTGTGGTAAAAGCATTGCTTTTTGTTTTTCCATAACCATTTATGGCATCCAAGGCCGGAGAAACCTCTAGAAAGAGGAAAGGGAAGGCAAAAGCTTCCACCTCCGAGTCATGGGAGATGGAGAGATTCATCTCAAGGGTGCATCAAGACCACTTCTATGAAGTTGTGGCCTTGAAGAAGGTGACCCCCGAGGTCCCTTTTTCACTCAAAAAGGGTGAACATCCGGAGATCCAACATGAGATCCGAAGAAGAGGTTGGGAAGTTCTTACCAACCCCATTCAACAAGTCGGAATCTTGATGGTTCAAGAGTTCTATGCCAATGCATGGATCACCAAGAACCATGATCAAAGTGTGAACCCGGATCCAAAGAATTATCTTACTATGGTTCGGGGGAAATACTTGGATTTTAGTCCGGAAAGTGTAAGGTTGGCATTCAATTTGCCCATGATGCAAGGAGATGAACACCCTTACACTAGAAGGGTCAACTTTGATCAAAGGTTGGACCAAGTCCTCACAATCATATGTGAAGAGGGCGCCCAATGGAAGAGAGATTCAAGAGGGAAGCCGGTTCAATTGAGAAGGCATGACCTCAAACCCGTGGCTAGAGGATGGTTGGAGTTTATCCAACGCTCAATCATTCCCACTAGCAACCGGTCCGAAGTTACCATAGACCGGGTTATCATGATTCATAGCATCATGATTGGAGAAGGAATAGAAGTTCATGAGGTTATAGCTCAAGAGCTCTATAAGGTGGCGGACAAGTCCTCTACCTTGGCAAGGTTAGCCTTCCCTCATCTCATTTGTCACCTCTGTTATTCAGTTGGAGTTGACATAGAGGGAGACATCCCTATTGATGAGGACAAGCCCATCACTAAGAAGAGGATGGAGCACACAAGAGACCCCACTCATCATGAGATCCCTGAGATACCTCAAGGGATGCACTTTCCTCCACAAAACTATTGGGAGCAACTAAACACCTCCCTAGGAGAATTGAGTTCCAACATGGGACAACTAAGGGTGGAGCACCAAGAACACTCCATTATCCTCCATGAAATTAGAGAAGATCAAAGAATCATGAAAGAGGAGCAAAAAAAGACAAGGAAGAGACATTGAGGAGCTCAAGCACTCCATAGGGTCTTCAAGAGGAAGAAAGAACCGCCATCACTAAGGTGGACCCGTTCCTTGATTTCCTTGTTCTTTATTCTTCTGTTTTTCGAATTTCATGCTTATGTTTATCTATGTTTGTGTCTTGTGATCATTAGTGTCTTAGTGTCTATGCCTTAAAGTTATGAATGTCCTATGAATCCATCACCTTTCTTAAATGAAAACTGTTTTTATTACAAAAGAACAAGAAGTACAGGATTTCGAATTCATCTTTAAAACTAGCTTAATTAGTTTGATGTGGTGACAATACTTTTTTGCTTTCTGAATGTATGCTTGAACAGTGCATATGTCTTTTGAATTTGTTGTTCATGAATGTTAAAATTGTTGGCTCTTGAAAGAATGATGAAAAAGGAGACATGTTACTGAGGATCTGAAAAATCATAAAAATGATTATTGAAGCAAGAAAAAGCAATGAAAAAAAAAGAGAGAAAAGAAAACGAAAAAAAGAGAAAAATAAAGAAATAAAGTTGTGATCCAAGGCAAAAAGAGTGTGCTTAAGAACCCTGGACACCTCTAATTGGGGACTCTAGCAAAGCTGAGTCACAATCTGAAAAGGTTCACCCAATTATGTGTCTGTGGCATGTATGTATCCGGTGGTAATACTGGAAGACAGAGTGCTTTGGGCCACGGCCAAGACTCATGAAGTAGCTGTGTTCAAGAATCATCATACTTAACTAGGAGAATCAATAACACTATCTGGATTCTGAGTTCCTAAAGAAGCCAATCATTCTGAATTTCAAAGGATAAAGTGAGATGCCAAAACTGTTCAGAGGCAAAAAGCTACTAGTCCCGCTCATCTAATTGGAGCTAAGTTTCATTGATAATTTGGAGTCTATAGTATATTCTCTTCTTTTTATCTTATTTGATTTTCAGTTGCTTGGGGACAAGCAACAATTTAAGTTTGGTGTTGTGATGAGCGGATAATTTATACGCTTTTTGGCATTATTTTTAGTATGTTTTTGGTATGATCTAGTTAGTTTTTAGTATATTTTTATTAGTTTTTAGTTAAAATTCACTTTTCTGGACTTTACTATGAGTTTGTGTATTTTTCTGTGATTTCAGGTATTTTCTGGCTGAAATTGAGGGACCTGAGCAAAAATCTGATTCAGAGACTGAAAAGGACTGCAGATGCTGTTGGATTCTGACCTCCCTGCACTCGAAGCGGATTTTCTGGAGCTACAGAAGCCCAATTGGCGCGCTCTCAACGGCGTTGGAAAGTAGACATCCTGGGCTTTCCAGCAATATATGATAGTCCATACTTTGCCCAAGATTTGATGGCCCAAACCGGCGTTCAAAGTCACCCTCAGAAATCCCAGCGTTAAACGCTGGAACTGGCACCAAAATGGGAGTTAAACGCCCAAACTGGCATAAAAGCTGGCGTTTAACTCCAAGAGAGGTCTCTACACGAAAATTCTTCATTGCTCAGCCCAAGCACACACCAAGTGGGCCCGGAAGTGGATTTTTATGTCATTTACTCATTTCTGTAAACCTTAGGCTACTAGTTTTCTATAAATAGGACCTTTTACTATTGTATTGAGACATCGAGGGGTAGCTATCTTCATTGTTATGCTATCTTAGATCATTGGGAGGCTGGCCTCATGGCCATGCCTAGACCTTGTTCTTATGTATTTTCAACGGTGGAGTTTCTACACACCATAGATTAAGGTGTGGAGTTCTGCTGTACCTCGAGTATTAATGCAATTACTATTGTTCTTCCATTCAATTCCGCTTGTTCTTGTTCTAAGATATCACTTGTTCTTCAACTTGATGAATGTGATGATCCGTGACACTCATCATCATTCTCACCTATGAACGTGTGACTGACAACCACCTCCGTTCTACCTTCGATTGGGTGAATATCTCTTGGATTCCTGATTGCACGATGCATGGTTGATCGCCTGACAACCGAGTGCTCGCCTGACAACTGAGCCAACCATTCCGTGAGATCAGAGTCTTCGTGGTATAGGCTAGAACTGATGGCGGCATTCAAGAGAATCTGGAAGGTCTAACCTTGTCTGTGGTATTCTGAGTAGGATTCGATGATTGAATGACTGTGACGTGCTTCAAACTCCTAGCAGGCGGGGCGTTAGTGACAGACGCAAAAGAATCGCTGGATTCTATTCCGGCCTGACCGAGAACCGACAGATGATTAGCCATGCTGTGACATAGCATAGGAACATTTTCACTGAGAGGATGGGAGGTAGCCACTGACAACGGTGAAACCCTTGCTTAAGCTTGCCATGGAAAAGAGGAAGAAGGATTGGATGAAGACAGTAGGAAAGCAGAGAGACGGAAGGGAAGGCATCTTCATACGCTTATCTGAAATTCCTACCAATGAATTACATAAGTATCTCTATCTTTATCTTTATGTTTTATGCGTTCATCACCATACCCATTTGAGTTTGCCTGACTAAGATTTACAAGGTGACCATAGCTTGCTTCATACCAACAATCTCTGTGGGATCGACCCTTACTCGCGTAAGGTTTATTACTTGGACAACCCAGTACACTTGCTGGTTAGTTGTGCGAAGTTGTGTTTATGCCATGGTGTTGAACACCAAGTTTTTGGTTTCATCACCGGGGATTATTTGAGTTGTGAAAAGTAGTGATCACAATTTCGTGCACCAATGAACCTGAAATCACTCAACAAACATATCAAGGTATCGAATAGAATTAAAGTGAATTGAATTTATCTATTTTAAGGCCTAAAAAGCATGTTTTCACATTTAAGCACAAATCAAGGGAGAATTGCAAAATCATGCTATTTTATTGGATAAATGTGAGAAAAGGTGATAAAATCTCCTAAATTAAGCACAAAATAAACCACAAAATTGGGGTTTAGCAAATCTCCCCACACTTAAACCAAGCATGTCCTCATGCTAAGAATAAAGAAGGACAAGAAAAGGGTATGAACATTTATTCAATGCAAAGAAATTATATAAACCTATCTACATGCATGCAACTAAATGCAAAATGATTCTACCTACTTGGTCAAAAGCAAATCAATCTCCAAGAGCATGTATGCACATGTAGGGCTAAGTAGTATGATAACTCATGAATCCTACCAATTTAAATATCAAAATGAAGTTCAAATAGACTTGCAAGAAGAAAAGCTCATGAAAGCCAGGAACAAGGCATTGAGCATCGAACCCTCACCGGAGGTGTATCCGCTCTAATCGCTCAAGTGTATAGGGTTGATCACTCAATTCTCCCCTAATCATGCTTTCCAAGATTTGTTTTTCATCTAACAATCAACAATTAATCATTGCATGCATACATTCATCATGAGGGCTTATTCATAGGTTGTAATGGGGCTAGGGTAAAGGTAGGGATGCATATGGTCAAGTGAGCTTGAAATTTGGATCTTTGATCAACTTAAACTTCCCACCTAACCCATGACCACCTATACAATTTGAGTACTAACCTAACTACCCATTCTTTACTTTTTCACATACTCATGCATTCTCTTTTGATTCACATTTCATATGCATTGATTCTTTATTGTTTGAGTTTCACTTTGGGGCATTTTGTCCCCTTTTATTTCTTTTTCTCTTTTTTTTCTTTTTCTATATATATATATATATATATATATATATATATATATATATATTATTTTTTTATCATTTTTTTTCTAAAGTATATACAAACGTATCAATGCATATGGTTTTACGTATAGTGCATGGATATGTACCCAATTCCCAAAATTTTGATGAAAATCTAAAAACACTCTTTTATCCCATCCCAATGTTTCCAACTCTCCCAAACTTGAATGATAAGCACTCTCACTAGCTTAAGCTAATCAAAGATCCAAACAAGGGACATTTATTATTTTTCACTTAAGGCTTGTAATGTGCTAAAATTAAGAACAAATGGGTTAAGCATAGGCTCAAAGTTGGCTAACAATGGAAGATAAAAGGTAAAGCTATTTGGGTAAGTGAACTATTTGAAATGATGGCCTCAATCATATAAATGCATATATACATGGAATAATGGACAAAAAGAATCAAACAAATCAAAGATTACAATCATAGAAAGAGAACAATGCACACAAGAATGGACAATAAATGGTTATAAGATGTAACCGCACAATTTGGCTCAAAACTCACATGCTTGTGTTCTTAGCTCAAAAACCATGTTCCAAAATACATTCTTCAAGCAAGTTCAACACAATTTTTTTTTTCAAATTGGTAGGGTACCCTAAAAATAGTTTCTTGGAAAAGAAATCATCACCCTAACCAAGTAGTTCTAAAAGAATTGATAGAATATATACAAATTATAACTAACATGCAACCTATCATACAATGCAACAACTAACTAGCAAAGGAAATCAAGAATTGGTGTTGAAAGAAAGAAATTGTTACCCATGGAGATCGGTCGGACGACCTCCCCACACTTAGAAAATTGCACCGTCCTCGGTGCATGCAAAGAAGAGCAAAGCGGATGGGTTGTTGTGATTGGTGAGCTTCTTCAAAGGTTGTGTAGATGAACTTGTTTGTTACCCCATTAGAAGTTTGTCCTTTCCTTCTTTTGGTGGCCAACCTCAAAGGAAAGAAAAAGAAAGAAAATAAAGCCTATAACAAAGATATAAAAGCAATTAGAACATAGGCGGGGGCTAATGCCAAAAAAAAAAAAGTATGCTTCTCAAATACATGGTAGCTACAACATGTGAGTGAGAAAGGAATTCAAGCAAAGGCATATTAACTAATACTTGATGCAAGAGAAAAGTCGAAGGATAGGTACATGACATGAAGAGCATGTTGCATCAAGCTTAATCAATAAATGACACAAACAAGATTAGTGATGAGCATGAGAGCATTTGGTCCCATCCTAACTCAATGATGATGAGGTAAAAAAACAAAGAATAATGAGTTAGGAAGGACTAAAGCACTAATCTTATGTGTAGAGTGAATATTATAATGAATGCAACAAGTCACAAAGCACCAATACTAACCAAGAAAGTCTCAACAATTGAGTAGGAAGATTCAACACCATTATTAAAATAAGAACATAGAAAAGAAAAGAAGAACAAGCTATAAAAACAAAACTAAAACGCAATGAATGAAAATAAGTAAATGTAACAAAATGAAGAATAGAAAAAAATGAGAAGTGGAGAATTGAAAAGAGAGAAGAAAGAGAGACAGAAAAGAAGAGAAGAAGGAAGAAAGAAAACAGGGCAGAACAGGGGAAAAACAGGGTGCAGAGGGCGACGCGTACGCGTCACGCACGCGTGCGCATGGGTGGGCAGGCGGCTAATAGCCATAAACTTGATAGCTACGATTTTAGGAAATTGCACAATCGGCAAAAATTCCTTCCGGCAAGTGCACCGGTTATCATCAAGTAAAAACTCACAATAGAGTGAGGTCGAATCCCACAAGGATTGGTTGAGTGAGCAATTCGGATTAGAAGTGTGTTCTAGTTGAGCGGAATCAAGATTTAGATGAGAATTGCAGAATGTAAAATTGCATGAATTAAAGAGCGAGAAGCTAAATTGCTGAAATTAAAAGGGGATGGGGGTGATTGCATGAATTTAATTGCAGAGTGTAAAGAGAAAGTGTAGATCAGAAATGGGGAATTCATTGGGTTTCAGGAGATATTGAGATCTCCGAATCAAAACATTTTTATCCCTTCCTCAACCAATGCATTCATTGAATTTTGCTTGGCAATCTTATATGATTGGATCCCAATCCCTTGGCTCACCAATTCTCTCTAAAAACAAACAAATTCCCAATCCCTTGGTTTAAATGTTCATAAGAAGAGATGATGCTCGATCACTGATTATACCACACAGTTTCATGAACCACAATTTGGTAGGATTACATGTCACAATATCCATCCAAACCCCAATCCAATTCACTGTGAGAAAGCTTCTCTAGCATGAATCCTCCATTCCTTTCCCAAGGTTCCGAAGGATTCCAATTATGGATAGTTTCTTTCCCAAGACAACTAACCAATGGAATTAGATCGAGAAGCTTTCTAACAAAATTCAAGAGAAAAGATTGAAGAAGAAGATAAAAAGTATTATTGATTCATTGAATTACAATAGAGCTCCCTAACCCAATGAAAGGGGTTTAGTGAGTCATAGCTCTGAATTCAATTACACAAAGTAAAACTAGAAAATGATCCAAAAGTTTTTAAGTCCCGCTCCTCTAACTTAAATTCTATCCTATTTATACACTTTCTAGATTGAGCTTCTGTTGTGTTTCTTGGGCTTTGAGGCCTTTCCTTGATTTCCTTTTGCTTTGGGTTTATGATCCATAATCCTGATGAGGCTGCTGATCTAATTCTGTAACATTCATTGAGCCAACTTAGTGATAATCAAGTAATGACACATGACTCAACAAATTGAAATTCCAGACTCATCAATTCTTCAGGCCCAATCCCATAAACCATGATATTCAATTGGGTTTCATACCAGAGTATGTTTAAGTCAATGTTTGTGCTCAAATACTAACTTAAACTGCAATATCTTTGGCCCAGAAACCCTTTCACAAAGTGGCGTTTAAGTTGCAGTTTAAGCTTAAACTGCAACTTAAACGTTGGACACTCCTGGAGGTGATATAATTCAAGCACGTTTAAGCTTCAGTTTAAGGTTAAACTGAAGCTTAAACGTGGAAATGGAAGAAGGCAATCCTGGATGGTGGAATTGTCGAACACGTTTAAGCTTCAGTTTAAGGTTAAACTGAAGCTTAAACGTGGAAATGAAGATTGCAACCCTGGAGGAGAAATTGGGTCGAACACGTTTAAGCTCCAGTTTAAGGTTAAACTGGAGCTTAAACGTGGAATGCTTCCTGGAGGGTGAAATGTCGAACACGTTTAAGCTCCAGTTTAACCTTAAATTGGAGCTTAAACGTGGGAATGAAGAAAGCAACCCAGGAGGAGAAATGTCGAACACGTTTAAGCTCCAGTTTAAGGTTAAACTGGAGCTTAAACGTGGAAATGGTTCCCTGGAGGAAAATTCTGGTCGAACACGTTTAAGCTCCAGTTTAAGGTTAAACTGGAGCTTAAACGTGGAAATGCTCCTTGGTGCAATTCTCATTCTGGCGTTTAACTTCCAGTTTAAGGTTAAACTGGAGGTTAAACGCCAGTTTCAGCATTCCTCAGCTTTCATGATTTTGGCGTTTAAGCTCCAGTTTAAGGTTAAACTTGCTTAAACTGGAGCTTAAACTGGAGCTTAAACTTGCTTAAACTGGAGCTTAAACTCCACATGTGATATTCAAGCTTCCTTTATTGATTTTGTTGCTTCCTTGCCTAACCTCTTCTTCCCTGAAATCATCCAAACAACTGCATCAAAGTCTTGCAAAATTTCATGAGAACTCTTCCATTCATAGCATTCAAGTAATATAACTAAAAACTCATGAAATTTGCATCAAAATCATACTGTTTGGATGGTTCATTTCTTTGTTATTCATTTAACCATTCTTGGTTACTTTAAGCTCAAGAAAATGCATAAAACAACTAAAACTAACAGAAAAATGCTAGTGAAACTAGCCTAAGATGCCTTGGCATCACAACACCAAACTTAATACTTGCTTGTCCCTAAGCAAGTCCTGAGTTAATTGAGAAGAAAGTATGAAACAGAAAGCAATTACATTGGCTATATTAGCAAGCATTTGAAGTTCATCAGAAGGGTTTTATGCAGAAAGTTGCAGCATCACTTTTTCATTCTTATCATGTAAGATTATCACTTTTTCATTGCATCCATCAAACACTGCTATGGCCTCTTGTTATTCTTATGTCTTTGGCACTTTTCCCTTCTTTGTTTTTCTTTTTCTTAGAGCTCCCTTGCTCCTTGTTTGCTCAGTGTCATGTGTTGCACAAGCCTTTGGCATTTTCTTTGTCTTATCAGTGCACTACACATATCCACTACAGGCATTTTAGTTCACATTTCTTCTTGAGACATTGGTGCCCAGCACCTCTTTGTGTGACTAAATGTTTTGTATTTAGGTTGCTCTTGATAATGGACTTTTGGTTGATAATCCTGGGTTGGTTAACCCAAGTTACCAAGTGTTGAAACACTCCTCAGAACCTATTCATCCAAGCATATCCTTAATACATAAACACCACAGGCATTTGTCTCAGAAGTTCAAACCATTGGTGCCTAGCTTATTTTCTCAATTTTTTTTTCTTTTGGTTGCCCTTTTTCAGTGGCTTTTTCTTCTTCTTTTTCTTTCTTTTTCATGGCCAAAGACATTTATTCATCAAGATCCATAGACAGTATTCAAACTTCTACACAAAAATGACAATTCTACACTCAATTTCTAGTGAGCTGACTAAACAATCAAGCATGCATACCACCACTTAATTCTACTTGATTTGTCACTAATTGAGCCAAGTTACTTTTGTTCAAACTTTTCTTTTATTTTTGGAAACAGAACAAGCATGGCAAGCATTTGTTTAAGAAGGTGAAGTTATATCCAAACATCTAGGCATTCACTTTATTCAAAGCAGTAAACAGACAAACATACTAAGAATTTCACATAAAACTCAAATGACTTAAAATGAAAGAAAGCTCATAAAGACAATTCACAAACTATTATTTGCTTATTAAGGAACAAGACCACCTTTCATTTGTTGCTTGGTTCTTTTTTATTCTTGGGGTCCTGCTTCTTCTTGCTTCTTACCTCTTTTTGACCACTTGTACTTCCTTTGTCTTTTCTTATGAGCTTTGTCCAGAATCCAGCTTTTTTCATTGTTTCTTCCACTCCTTTCTCAAGGATCACTGCCTTGTTCATTTCTCCTTCTTTCCTCCCTTTGAAATACTCATCAAAAGCTGGGAATGCTGGGTCCATCTTGTGTAGATGTTCCCCTATGTAGTTAAGCTTGATTTGAGAACTGATGTTGTAATCAGCTTGAATTGCATATCTTGCATTCTGCAAAGTGGTGGCTTCCTTGATTGCCAAAATATTGGCATCTTGGTGTTGGCATATGTGGCTGAGGGATTCCTGTAATTGTAAATTCTGTTCCCTTTGCAGATCTAGGAATCTTGATTCAAAGTTCCTTTGCATGTCCATCATTTTTAGGTGAAAGTCCTCTTGCCTCTCCTGAGACCTCATGTATTGTTGAGACATTCCTTCTATGATTTCCTGCATTCTGCTCATCTCCATGGGGTCTCTGGGAACTTGTTGCCTTCTTTCTGGATTTCCTTGCTCTTCTTGCTCTTCTTCTCCTTCTTGCTCTGCTTCTTGCTCTGCTTCTTGCTCCTTTTCTGCTTGTTGCCCTTCTTCATTTCTTCTTTTTGTATGTCTTGGAGCAATTGGGCCAAGAGTCATTCTGTGAGCAGTTATGGCCATTCCAGGATGTAGCCAATTAGGTCTTGCATCTTCAAGTGGTACTTGGGCATCGATGCATAGTCTGATGATGGTGCTAGGGAAGTGGAGCCAGGAGTCAGGGTCACTTTTCTCACTAAACTCTTGTATCTGTTCAGCAATGAGTTTATGAACTTTGATCTCCCCTCCCATCATAATGCAATGTAGCAAGATGGCTCTTTTAGGGACTATTTCTGAAGAGTTTGCAGTGGGTAGGATGGATCTCCTAACTATTGCATACCACCCTTTAGCTTCAGGTGTTAGGTCTCCCCTTCTCAAGACTCTTGGAGCCCCTCTTGTTTTTCTCACCCATTCAGCTCTGATGGAACAAAGGTCTTCAGCAATAGTCGAATAGTCAAGTTCTCCTATCATCCTATCCTCATAACTTGCTTGGCTGAAACGTATGTTTTTCAGGCCAAGAGTTTTCATGATTGCCTTGGGGCTGAAGTCAACTTCCACCCCTCTCACATAGCTTTTGTATGTGGGTTCCATGGTTGGATCCTCCCTCACTGCATTTGCATAAAACTCCTTCACCAGGTTGATGTTGATTTTAGTGATTGGCTTAGTCAGGAGCTCCCACTTCCTCTTTTTGATCTTCTCCCAAACACTTGGGAACTCATCCTTTTCAAGGTCAAAGGGAACCTCAGCTAGTATCCTTTTAGGTCTCATCCATTCGGCCTGAATCTCATGGAAAACTGATTTGTATTTCCATGCATCAAATTCCCTTTCCTCCTCCATTGGCTGCTTGTCTTTTCTTCTTTTGTGGCTAGATGAGGCTGCCATTGGTTCTTTAGTTTTGGAGAGTAACAAGCTAAGGTTGACAAGGTGAAGTAAGCAAATGTTGTTAGGAGTATGGTGAGGTTGTTTCCGGCAAGAGGTAGTTATGCTATGATGAAAGAATATGTGCAAGAAGGAGATTTGGTGGTGTGGAACTCGTTCCCCAAATGGTTCTTTATAGTTCATGCAAGTGAAAAATGGACGGCTAGGGTGATTTGTGAAGGATGGCTTGATGGTAAATATATGAATTAAGGAGAAGGACGAATTGCTTTTAACTTTCTTGGAAGTATTCTGGGTGTATTAAGTTGTACATGTAGCTATCTTTTCATGCAGAACTTCCTTTTCCCATGTGTTAGTTTCAAAGACTTGTGAACTCCCTTTTTGACCAAGACCGTACCTCCCCCCTTTGTCTTTTTCATCCATTCTTATCCTTACTTTTGTACCTGCACAAACAAACAAATTTGCTATCATTTTTTTCGGTCCATGTGAATAATGAATAGCACTTGCACATGTTTTTCATTCTTTTTGAATTGTAAATCAATGATTGACTTCATGAGCTTATAGCCGTGACTTTTGTATGTATGCACACTTATTACTGGACACCAAACTTAGTGTTTGGTAATGTCTCCTGATGACATGAAATCCCTTAATGAATGTGCATAATTCTAATAAATCATAGTCACTTTGGCTCTTTGATCCTAAACAATTTTACTACCTAAAGTAATTGAAATCAAAGTATTAAAACATGCAAATGGTATACTTGTCATGAATTTCTAAATCCAGAGGAACTTCTTGCTTTTCATTAACTTTGTTCAAAGAGGAACACCAAACTTAATGTTTGGTTGTGCACCTTGAATGAAGGATTGAATACAATTTGAATAAGATTTGGGAGTGCCTTCAGGCACACCAAACTTAGAGACTAATTGTATTTTACATGTAATGTTTAGTGCACCTTATCAACAGTTGTCCTAAGGATTCAAGTTCATGCATAAGAAACCATGCTTTATTAGATGCAGAGCAAAACAATAAAGAGTAAGGATACTAAAACATGGGTTGCCTCCCATGAAGCGCTTCTTTAACGTCACTAGCTTGACGGTTGTCCCTTGTTAGGGTGGATTGTAGTGCTTGATGTCCTCTCCTCTCACTATGAAAACGTCCCCATTTGATTCCTTCATGATTTCCAAATGTTCCATAGAAAGAACTTTCCTGATTGTGAACACTTGAGGGAGCTGGGAAGGAATGGGTTTGAGGCCAGGTGGAATTGGCAGATAATGACTTGATATCACTTTATCTCCCGGAGAGAAACCTTCAGTGGGAATTTTCTTGTTCCTCCACCCTCTTGGCAATTTCTTTACAACTCTTCCCTCTCTCTTGAGGATTTCTTCATTGACCCTTATGCCAGGAGGATCTTTCTGAGCTGTTTCTATTGATTCTTGTGGCTTTAACTCTTGCAATTCTTGTTTGCCTTCCAAGGATTGTTTCAGAGTTTCAGCTGCTGGATTGCTTTCCTCCAAACACAGATGGCTACTATAATCCATAGGCTTTTCAAGTTCTGGTTCAGGCTCAGATGCAGGTTTGAAAACATGGAAAATGAGCTGTTCATCATGTACTCTCAAAATTAGCTCTCCTTGTTCTATATCTATGAGTGCTCTAGCAGTGGCTAGAAATGGCCTTCCCAGAATGATAGGGTGTAGGTAACTTTCCTCCATGTCCAAAATGACAAAGTCTGTGGGGAAGAAATAATTTCCCACTTTCACCAGCACATTCTCAACTACCCCTTCAGCTTGCTTTTGAGTTTTGTCAGCCAATTGTATGATTACATCAGTGGATCTCACCTCATTCAGTTGTAGCCTCTTCATAAGAGTCAGAGGCATCACATTTATGCTAGCTCCTAGATCACAGAATCCTCTGTCAATTTTTGTTTCCCCTATGATGCAGGGGATATGAAAACTTCCTGGGTCTGTTTTCTTAGAGACTATGTCCTTCTTGATGAGTGCACTGCATTCTTTGTTCATTATTACAGTTTGTCCTCCCTTCAAAACTCTTTTCTTGCTCAGCAATTCCTTCAAATACTTGATATGTGTAGGCATCTGCTGGAGAATCTCAAGGAAGGGAATATTGATATGGAGAGACTTAAATGTCTCTAAAAACCTTGAATATGTTTTCCCTTTTTCACCTCCTCCTAACCTCTGAGGAAATGGTGCTTTTGGTTGATATGTTTCCAGCATGCCTTTATTTTGCAGTTCCTTGGCTTGCACAGTTTCACTTTCCTGCTTAGCTTCTTCCACACCTTCCTTCAAGATTTCTGGCTCCTGTTCTGAGGGTCTGATTCCTTCTTCTTCTGAGACTTCCTTCAATATGGTGATGGCCTTGCATTCTTCCCATCTCACTCCCTTTTGTTCCCCTTTAGGATTCTTTTCTGTGTCACTAGGGAACACTGCAGTTGACTTGGGGGCCTGTTGAGATAGCTCTCCTACTCGAGACTCCATCCTCTTGAGTTTTTCACCATGGTTCCTTAAGGTAGATCTCACATCCTCCCTAAAGCTTTTCAACTCACTTATGTCCTGACCCATGTTTGCTAGCATTCCTTCTATCCTGTTTAATTGATCTTGAAATTGTTGGTTCGGATTAGGTTGGGCAGGTTGATTATTTTGGCCATGATATGGTGGTTGGGAGTAAGTGTTTTGTGGGGCTTGGTATGATCTTTGGTTGGAGTTTTGGTATGTGGAATTGTTATGTTGGTTGGGGTTGTAAGGTTTATGGTTTTGTGGTTGGGTTTGCTGGTTTCCCCACCCAAAGTTTGGGTGGTTTTTCCAGCCTGGGTTGTAAGTGTTGGAATGTGGATCATATGGTTGCCTTTGTTGATTTCCCACATAGTTGGCCTCTTCCCAATCACCTCCTTCAGTGCTTACTTCCTCTTGATCTTGTGTGTGTATTGCAGCCACTTGATTTGTTTTTAAGTTCCTGGTGAGCTCTGCTAGTTGCTTGGCAAACACCTTGTTTTGGGCTAGAATTGTATCAACATGGTTCAGCTCCATAACTCCCTTAGTGTTGTGTCTCTCTGAAGCATAGTAGTACTCATTCTCAGCCACTGTCTCAATCACTTCAATGGCTTCTTCCACAGTCTTCTTCCTGTTCAATGAACCTCCTGATGAATGGTCTACAGCCTTCCTTGATTCATAAGAAAGTCCATCATAGAAAATATGCAATTGCACCCAGTCATGGAACATGTCTGGTGGGCATTTCCTTGTCAAATCCTTGAACCTCTCCCATGCCTCGTAGAGAGTTTCACCCTCTTGTTGTCTAAAAGTCTGAACCTCAGATCGAAGCCTATTGACCTTTTGTGGGGGGTAGAAACGTGCCAGAAACTTGCTTTCCACCTCATCCCAAGTTGTTAGGCTCCCCCTTGGAAATGATTCCAGCCACTTAGCTGCCTTATCCCTAAGTGAAAATGGGAACAAGAGCAGTTTATAGGCATCTTCCTGGACTCCATTGGACTTCACAGTGTCACAAATTCTCAGGAATTTTGTGAGATGTTGGTTTGGATCTTCATTAGCACTACCACCAAATGAACAATGATCCTCCACCAGTGATATTAGCTGTGGTTTGAGTTCAAAATTGTTGGCCTGAATGGGTGGTTTCTGAATGCTGCTACCACAATTCCCAGAGGTTGGGTTTATGTATGAACCAAGAACCCTCCTCTCGGGAATGGCATTGTTTCCATCAGCTCTCTCATGGTTGTGAACTTCTCTATCCATGTTGAGATCTAGAGCTTCCTCAAAATTGTCCTCAGATTCTCCTTCAGATTCTTCTTCTCTCAGTACTCTCTTCCCTCTTGCTTCCCTTCTAAGTATATGAAGGGTCCTCTCTGGTTCGGTATATGGAGGAGTTGATGTCTTTCCTCTCCTACCTGTCATACAAGAACACAGCACAGGCAACAAACAAGTGAAATACTCTTGGTTAATGGAAGAGTATGGTTAGAGCAATTGAGGAATTAATTCAAGTAGTTAGTGGGTCAGTGAGTTAGTTGCTTGAATTTAAAGGCATAAAGAAAGAAAGCAAGTAACAGAGTGCAGAAATTAAAATTCAACAAGTAACTTGAACTAAATTAACAAAACAAGAAAAATGCTCAATCTAGTTAACTTCCAATTTGAGAATTGTCAATCGAAAACCAATCCTCGGCAACGGCGCCATAAACTTGATAGCTACGATTTTAGGAAATTGCACAATCGGCAAAAATTCCTTCCGGCAAGTGCACCGGTTATCGTCAAGTAAAAACTCACAATAGAGTGAGGTCGAATCCCACAAGGATTGGTTGAGTGAGCAATTCGGATTAGAAGTGTGTTCTAGTTGAGCGGAATCAAGATTTAGATGAGAATTGCAGAATGTAAAATTGCATGAATTAAAGAGCGAGAAGCTAAATTGCTGAAATTAAAAGGGGATGGGGGTGATTGCATGAATTTAATTGCAGAGTGTAAAGAGAAAGTGTAGATCAGAAATGGGGAATTCATTGGGTTTCAGGAGATATTGAGATCTCCGAATCAAAACATTTTCAATTGGGTTTCATACCAGAGTATGTTTAAGTCAATGTTTGTGCTCAAATACTAACTTAAACTGCAATATCTTTGGCCCAGAAACCCTTTCACAAAGTGGCGTTTAAGTTGCAGTTTAAGCTTAAACTGCAACTTAAACGTTGGACACTCCTGGAGGTGATATAATTCAAGCACGTTTAAGCTTCAGTTTAAGGTTAAACTGAAGCTTAAACGTGGAAATGGAAGAAGGCAATCCTGGATGGTGGAATTGTCGAACACGTTTAAGCTTCAGTTTAAGGTTAAACTGAAGCTTAAACGTGGAAATGAAGATTGCAACCCTGGAGGAGAAATTGGGTCGAACACGTTTAAGCTCCAGTTTAAGGTTAAACTGGAGCTTAAACGTGGAATGCTTCCTGGAGGGTGAAATGTCGAACACGTTTAAGCTCCAGTTTAACCTTAAATTGGAGCTTAAACGTGGGAATGAAGAAAGCAACCCAGGAGGAGAAATGTCGAACACGTTTAAGCTCCAGTTTAAGGTTAAACTGGAGCTTAAACGTGGAAATGGTTCCCTGGAGGAAAATTCTGGTCGAACACGTTTAAGCTCCAGTTTAAGGTTAAACTGGAGCTTAAACGTGGAAATGCTCCTTGGTGCAATTCTCATTCTGGCGTTTAACTTCCAGTTTAAGGTTAAACTGGAGGTTAAACGCCAGTTTCAGCATTCCTCAGCTTTCATGATTTTGGCGTTTAAGCTCCAGTTTAAGGTTAAACTTGCTTAAACTGGAGCTTAAACTGGAGCTTAAACTTGCTTAAACTGGAGCTTAAACTCCACATGTGATATTCAAGCTTCCTTTATTGATTTTGTTGCTTCCTTGCCTAACCTCTTCTTCCCTGAAATCATCCAAACAACTGCATCAAAGTCTTGCAAAATTTCATGAGAACTCTTCCATTCATAGCATTCAAGTAATATAACTAAAAACTCATGAAATTTGCATCAAAATCATACTGTTTGGATGGTTCATTTCTTTGTTATTCATTTAACCATTCTTGGTTACTTTAAGCTCAAGAAAATGCATAAAACAACTAAAACTAACAGAAAAATGCTAGTGAAACTAGCCTAAGATGCCTTGGCATCAGCGGCAGAAGGGCGCGTACGCGCCGTGTGTGCTTACGCGTGGATGTGAAGATGGCGACCGACGCGGATGCGTCATGCATGCTGGCGCGTGGATCGCGGACACAGAGTAGGCACAACTTGGGCACAACTCTCTGGTTTTTGTACCAGGAGTGCGATATGCACCAACGGCGCACGCGCGTATGGCGCGCTTGCGCGCGGATGCTCCTTTTTATTTTTTGAAAACAGGACACTCTCCTAATCTACATGCATTTTAAAAGAATCAAAAATTAAATTTAACAACAAATCTTTTTGGTTTTTGAAAAATTTTCCAACATACTAAAAGCAAAACTTATACTACAAGCAAAATACAATTCAATAACAACTATTCTAATCAAAGCATGAATGCAATAAACAACCTATCAATAAAAGCAAAATGCATAAGAGTATAGAAAATAACAAAAACTACCTACAATGGCAACTCAAATTACTTATTAACCAAATCTAAAAGAGAGTGGAAAGAGTTTACCATGGTGGGGTGGCTCCCACCTAGCACTTTTAGTTTAAGTCCTTAAGTTGGACATTTGGTGGAGTCCTTGCTATGGTGGTTTATGCTTGAATTCGTCCTAGAATCTCCACCAATGTTTGCATCTCCAATGTCCACCGAGATCCCAAATTAGGCGCACAAGGCCTTCAAGTAAGCTCAAGTAAATGACAAGGCCCCAAGAGTGTTGATTGTTGAAATGAATTTCGGGGTCCCAAACTTGTTCTTGCACCCATCTTCTCGTTAACTACCGTAGTTAAATTTGGGTGACAAGAGTTGTGAATTCTCAATTGAGCATCCAAATATTCTCCTAGACCCATGCAATTTAGTTCCACACCAAACCTTGCAATCAAACTTTGAGCATGCAACCATAATGAACCTAGAATGATGTTTCCAACCACTACATGACTCTTTCTTACTCCTCAATCCACAAAGAGCTCTAAGTTGACCATCATTTTCAAGCAAACCATATTCAAGTGGGATAATAAAGCTTAGGGATAAGAGTTTTACCCACTTGAATGTTGTATTGGATGGTGACTTAGGAAGGGATATCTCCAATGGTCTTGCAAGTTCCATTCCCTTGTGCTCTTCTTTGATTATCTCCACCTCTTCACAAGCTTCTTCAATTTCAACCTCTTTCTCTTGGTAGCTTCCTTCCAATTCAATCTCTTCTTCATTGCTTACCAAGGGCATGGGAGGTTGTGCATCTTCTTCTTTGATCTTAATTTCAAGCTCAAGAGGAGAGGATTCAATTATAGATAAGAATTTCTTAATGATTGAATCCATCTCTTGATCAACCTCTTCCAATCTTTCATCACTCATACTATGCCTTGGAGGTTGCGCATTATCCTCCTCAACATCAAATTCAAGCCCATTGGAAGAAGGCTCAACAACTTCCATAAAATCTTCAACAACATCACTTGGTGTGGAAGTGTTCTCAAGCTTGAAATTCACCTCTTATTCAACTTCGCCTAGGTCTTCAACAACTTCTCTTCATTAACAATCTTTTCCTCCTCCACTTGTTGCAAGACATATCCCATCTCCTTGTCCTCATATTAAAATTCTAAAATCTCCTTCATGCTCCTTTCTTCGGTTGATTTCTCACACTCATCCGTGGAGATGCTTTGCTTGTTGCATGAGTCTTGTGAGTCCAAGATAGCGGTAATGTTAGCAAATTGAGCAATGATTTTTTCAAATATGGGAGGTGATTCATCTTGTGGTTAAGAGTTCTCATACATTGGAGGTGGTTCATCTTGGTAATAGTATGGAGGTGGTGGTTCTTGAGGGTATTGGGGGTTGAATTGGGGTGGTTCTTCATATAGTTCATATGGTTCACAAGGTGGTTAGTATGGTGGATATGGATTAGGGTCATAATGAGGTGTTTGGTAGTATGGGGCTTGTGAGTAAGGTGGTTCAAAATCATGTTGAGGGGGTGGTTCATAGGCATGTGGTGGTGGTTGTTGACAATCACAATAAAGGTCACCACATCCATTAGATTGATATGCATTAGGATTAGGAGTATACTCATAAGAACCCGAAGGTTGTTGTTGCCAAGAAGGTTGATCAATCCCTTGAGGCTCCTCCCATCTTTGATTCCCAAATCCTTGATGCATGTTGTCATTGTAGCTCCCATTTTCTACAACATAATTTGAGCCAAACTCATAGCCAAATTGGTGAGAATTCATAATAGCAAGAGAAAATAAAAACAAAACTAGCAAGAACTAATAAAAACTAACTCCTAAAACAAGCAAAAATTAGCAAAGAAGCATATTAACATATATACAATAGCCAATAACATAAAACCATTGCAACTCCCCGGCAACGGCACCATTTTGATGATCGGTTTCTTGACGATTTAGAATTCATCTAATGGAGTCTCATTGTAAAGTATAGTTTCCAAACCAATCAATAATCTTTTCATGCAAAAATTTTGGTTGTCACAAAGAACAAACCCGAAATAAGAATTAACCGGAGTATTTGGACTCCGGGTCGTCTCACAAGGAGTTGCAATGAAGTGTATGATTATTGGTTATGAGGTATTTTAGGGTTTTTGAGATTTTAGACAAGAAATGTAAATGGAAAAGAAAATAAACTAGCAACTAACAAAACTCTTGGCAAGATATGAAAATTAGAAGTCCTATCCTAGTTATCCTCCTTAATTATGACCACAAATTATTTATTGCCACCACCTTGTTAACCTTTAACCAAGGAGGAAAGTCAAGTGGATGAATTAACTTGATTCCACAAGTCCTAGCCAACACCCAAGGGGAAGACTTGCGTTAGTGGTATCCAAATCAATTAGCAACTTCCAATTGTCGATCAATCAAAGGAATTAGATAACTCAATCGTCACTAATTACTCCACCTAGGCCAAGAGGATCAAAATCTATACTAAAATCCAACCAAGCATTTCATCAAACACTTGGAAGGCATAAAAGGAAAGCATCGTAAATCAACAACAAGAATTAAATCTAACAACAATCAAATGTAAAGAATTAACACAACAATTAAAGGAAACAAGATCTACATGAATTACTTCAAATTTCATTGAAGGGAAATAGAAGAAGAAAGAGTGCATCAACAACAAAATAACAATTGCAAGAATGAAATACAAAATTAGAGAGAGGAAGAGTAGATGAACAAGAAATTGTAAGGGAAAAGTAAATCAAAACATGAATTAAACCTTGGATCCAAGAAGAATTAACTAAAACTACCCTAAAATCTAGAGAGAGGAGAGAGCCTCTCTCTCTAGAATTCTAGCCTAAAATATGATGAAAACTCAACTATGACTACTTGGTTCATTCCCCCTTCATTCCTTGGGTTCAATAGCATCAGAAATGAGTTGGATTGGGCCCAAAATGAGCTAGAAATCGCTGGCCACGAGTTGCTCTTTTAGTGAACCACGTGCTCCATCAGTGCGTCCGCACATATTCCTCATGTGCGCCCCTATACGCAAAGAAACATATGGCAAAATTTATATTATTTCGAAGCCCTAGATGTTAGCTTTCCAACGCAACTGAAACCATCTCATTTGGACCTCTGTATCTTAAGTTATGGTTGATTGAGTTCGAAGAGGTCAGGCTTGACAGCTTTACGGTTCCTTCATTTCTTCATAAGTTCTCCCACTTTGCATGCTTTTCTCCTCACTTCTTCCATTCAATACTTGCCTTATGAACCTGAAATCACTCAACAAACATATCAAGGAATCGAATGGAATTAAAGTGAATTGAATTTAGCTATTTTAAGGCATAAAAAGCATGTTTTCACATTTAAGCACAAATCAAGGGAGAATTGCAAAACCATGCTATTTCATTGAATAAATGTGAGAAAATGTGATAAAATTCTCCAAATTAAGCACAAAATAAACCACAAAATTTGGGTTTATCACTAACCACCGGAAGTCGGTGAAGTCGGTATTGACCTCCCCACACTTAAAGATTACACCGTCCTCAGTGCATGCTGAGATGTGCAAGTGGATAGGTGGCTCCAACTGATGCTTTTCTCCAAAGAATATGCAGATTAACTTGTCGGTCGCCCCATATAGAGGTTCTTCCTTTCCCTTCTTCGGTGGCCAGCCTGAAAGAAGAGGAAAAGAAGAAAAGTAACCCAAAAACAAAGATAGAAAACAAATAAAATATGGGTGTTAATGCCAAATAATAAGGGTCTCAATTACATGGTAGCTACAACATGCAAGTGAGAAAACAGTAGAAGCAAATGGCATATCAATAGTGCACAAATTGCAACAATGGAGAAGAGATAGTAGATAATGAAAGACAATATAAATTCATGTCAATGCAAAAGGAATGTAGGGATCATAAAAGATTGACATTGACAGAAAAATAATATCACCCAACATTGTAAAACAAGTCACTAAGCACCAAAATAATACCAGAAAAGATACAACAGTTGAATAAGAAAATTTAACACCAATGGAAAAATAATAAATTTAGAAAAAAAATAAAAATATACATGAAATAAAATGCAATGAATGAAAGTATGCAAATTAAGGAAAATAGAATGAAAGTGAAGAAGGATGAGAATTTAAAGGGATGAAGAAGAAGAAAGTAAGAAAGAAATAAGAAGGGAGAAGAGAAAATTAGGATTGAGGAAGAAAAGATAGGAATTCTAGCGCAGGGCTAGTTAAATTGTGCGTTGCATGCAACGCGTGCGCGTAGAGCACGTGTTCGCATGGTTTGTGCTATTTTCAAGTGACACGTATGCGTGGGTGATGCGCACGTGTAACCTGATTTGTGCTATTGGCGCGAGTGCAGCCTCGCGCATGCACAACTCTCTGTTTCATACGCACATTACCAAAATTTAGGGTGACGCGCACGCGTGAATGGGCTTATTTTGAAAAATGACGCGGACGCGTGGGGCACGCGTTCGCGTGATGAGGCTTGTGCTTCCAGCACAATTCCAGCCCATTCCATCATAACTTTCTGCTAGAAACCTATTTACGTCGATATCGCAGGGTCACGCATGCGCGTGAGTGACGCACATGCGTGGAAGGCTGATTTTGCAAGTGACGCAGACGCGTCAGGGATGCATTCACGTGGGCGTGTGCTGTGCCTATGGCACGCCTCCAGCCAAGCTCCCGCGTAACTCTCTACTTCTTTTCTTCTTGTTACGAAAGCACATATGACGTGTGCGCGTCAGCGACGCTTGCACGTCGCATGCTCTTTTCCCCTTCTTTTTTTAATGCAGAATGCAAAACGCAAAATGCAGATGACTATGCAGAAATTATGAATGAACACAAATAAAAATAAAATAAAATAAAAATAATAACAAAAAGGAAAGAATATACCATGGTGGGTTATCTCCCACCTAGCACTTTTGGTTTAAGTCCTTAAGTTGGACATTTGGTGAACTCCTTGTCATGGAGGCTTGTGCTTGAACTCATCCAGGAATCTCCACCAATGTTTGTAATTCCAATGGCCTCCAGGATCCCAAACTAGGCACAAAGAGCCTTCAAGCAAGTTAAAGCAAGTGACAAGGCCCCAAGAGTGTTGATTGCTAGACTGAATTTCGGGGTCCCAAATCTTGCTTTTGCACCCGTCTTCTTGTTGAGCATTATTGTTCCATCCGGGTGGCAAGCAATCTAAATTCTCACTGAAGCGGCCAAACAACATCCTAGACCCATTCAATTGAGCTCTACACCAACCTTTGCGTTTAAACTTTGAGCACACAACCATGTTGAACCTTGCTTGACAACTCCAACCACTAACCATCTTCCTCTTACTCTTAATGCCACAAAGAGCTCTAAGTTGACCATCCATCTCTAGTAGCCCATATTCAAGTGGGAAAGTAAAGGTTAAGGATAAGAATTTTACTCACTTGAATGTTGTATTAGACGGTAATGGCTTTGGGGGAGGTGCTTCTGATAATCTTGCAAGCTCCACTCCCTTGTGCTCTTCCTTGACAACTTTCACCTCTTTGCAAGCTTCTTCAATATGAACCTCTTCCTCTTGGGAGCTTTACTCCATTTCAATTTCTTTTTTATTTCTCACCAAGGGCATGGAAGGTTGTGCTTCTTCTTCTTTAATCTCCATCTTTTGATTAAACTCTTCCAAGTCTTCAACCATGATATGCCTTGGAGGTTGTACACCCTCCTCAACATCAATTTCAAACGTCTTTGAAGGAGGCTCTATAACTTGACTTTCCCATGGAGGTTCAGCATCTCCTAAGTCTTCAACCATTTTTTCCTCTTCAATAATTACGGCTTCCTCCAGTTGTTTTAGCATAAAATCATACTCCTCCTTGATGATTTTCTTTCTATGACAACTCCCTTCAACTACTCTTTCATCTTCAAGGGTCTCTCCTACCTCCACATTTTGGGCTTCCTCTTGCTCTTCTATGAAAAGGGCCATGTGTAACTGATCCATTGCGTCCCTAAGACGATCCCTTCTCTCTTATTCCATGTTACTAGCATAATTGGGATCGTGTTGCTCTTGGGTTGATGGATGTGGGTGTTCTTCCATAGAGGGTGGTGGTGTACTAGAGCTTGAGGGTTGAGTATTGGAGGTAGGGGGTTGGTCCATGCGGGATATAAGATTTTGGAGTGTAGAGGTTAGACTAGTGATAGAGGCAAGTGTGGTATGAAGCTCTGTTTGCTCTTGGTGAATAGTGATGAACGGATTTTTGACGGTATAGAATTTCACAGATGAATTCTCGTTGCAAGTATAGTTTCCAAACCAATCAAAAATCCTTTCATACAAAAGATTGTTTGTCACAAGTAACAAACCCCTAATTTTATAAACCGAAGTATTCAAACCTCGGGTCGTTCTCCCTAGGAATTACAATAAAGTGCCTTGTTATTGGTTAGAAATGTGCTTTGGGGTTTTGGATAAGAAGCATGAAAAGTAAATGGCAATGAAAATAAACTAACAACTATAAAAGGCTCTTGGCAAGGTATGAAAATTAGAAGTCCTATCCTAGTTATCCTTCTCAATTGTGATGAGAATTGTTCATTGCTACCACTTAGTTAACCCTTACTAAATAAAGGAAAGTCAAGTGGATGAATTGACTTGAGCCACAAATCCTAGCCAACTCCCAAGGAAAGACTAGCTTTAGTGCACTCCAAACCAATTAGAAATCTATCCAATTACCAATCAACAAAGGAATTAGATAACTCAAGTGTCACTAATTACTCTACCTATGCCAAGAGGAACAAAATCTATATTATATCTAGAAGAGGCATTTCAACAAACACATAAAAGGCAATAAAAGTAAACAACATAAATTGCAAGAATTAAAGAGAGATCTAACTACAAAGGCAAGAGATCAACAATAGAAAAGCAAAGAAGAACAATTATTATGAATTACCACTTATTGAATTGAAAGAAAATGGAAGGAACAATAGTAGATCTACAACAAAGTATAAGAACAACATAAAGGAAATTACAATAAAAGAATGGAAGAAGAATGAATGTAACAACAAGAAATTGAGAAGATAGAAGTAGAAGAAGATGAATTAAAATCTAGATCTAATAACTAAACCTAATCCTAATCCTAATCCTAGAGAGAAGTGAGAGCTTCTCTCTCTAGAAACTACTTCTAAAACTAAACTATGACTAATGGTAACTAACTTCTAAAGTATGAGAGTATGTTCATTCCCCCTTCAATCCTTGGCTTAAATAGCATCAGAAATTAGTTGGATTGGGCCCACAAGACTTCTAAAATCGCTGGCCACGTTTTGCTTTAAGTGAACCAGGTGGCAGCAACGGCGCGTGCACGTACTATGCACGTACGCATCACATGCGCGGTTCAACCATAGCAAATCTTATATCGTTTCAAAGCCCCGGATGTTACCTTTCTAACCCAACTAGAACCGCATCATTTGGACCTCTGTAGCTCAAGTTACGGTCGTTTAAGTGCGAAGAGGTCGGCTTGACAGCTTTCTGGTTCTTTCATTTCTTCATGAGTTCTCCAACTTTTCATGCTTTCTTTCTTCATTCCCTTGATCCAATCTTTGCCTCCTAAACCTTAAATCACTTAACAAACATATCAAGGCATCTAATGGAATCAAGGAGAATTAGATTTAGCTATTTTAAGTCCTAAAAAGCATATTTTCACTCTTAAGCACAATTAAAGGAGAATATACAAAACCATGCTAATTCATTGGGTAAATATGAGAAAAGGTCTACAAAATACTCTAAATTCAATACAAGATAAACCGTCAATTTGGAGTTTATCAACCTCCCCACACTTAAACCTTAGTATGTCCTCATGCTAAACCAAGAATGAAATAAGGGATATGACACTTATTCAAAGCAAAGAAACTATATGCATGCAACTAAATGCGAAATGATTCTACCTACTTGGTTAAAAAATAAATCAATCTCCAAGACATACATGCACAAGTAGGGCATAAGATCATATAACGATTCATGAGTCCTACCAATTGAAGTATAAACATGAAGTTTACATAGACTTGCAAGAAGAACGCTCGTGAAAGCCGGGAATCAAGGAATTGAGCATCGAACCCTCACCGGAAGTGTTTGCACTCTAGTCGCTCGGTGTTTGGGGTTGATTCACTCAATTTTCCCCTAATCATGCTTTTCAAGATTTGTTTTTCATCTAACAATCAACAATTATTCAATGCACGCATACAATTATCATGAGGTCTTTTCTTTAGGTTGTAATGGGGCTAGGGTTAAGGTAGGATGTATATTTGGTCAAGTGAGCTTGAAGTTTGAATCTTTGATAGGCTTAGACTTCCCACCTAACCTATGACATCCTATACAATTAAGTTCTAACCTAACTACCCATTCTTCACTTTTCCACATACTCATGCATTATCTTTTCATTTCTCAACACATATGCATTGACTTTTATTTGAGCTTTACTTTGGGGCATTTTGTCCCCTTTTTTATTTCTTTCTTTTTCTTCTTTTTCTTTATTTTTCTATATTTTTTTCTTTTTTATATTGTTTTTTTTCTTTTCTTTTTCTCATTTTTTTTATATACAAGAGCATCAATGCATAAGGTTTTACATTTGATCAATACATGAGTATGTACCCAATTCCTAATATTTACACTAATAATACAAAACTACCCTTTTATTCACCCAATGTCCCAAGGTTCCCACACTTGAATGATACTCACACACACTAGCCTAAGCTAATCAAAGATCCAAATTAAGAACATTTATTGTTTTTCGCTTTAAGGCTTGTAATGTGCTAAATTAAGAACAAAGTGGGTTAAGCGTAGGCTCAAATTGGCTAACAATGGATGATAAAAGGTAAGGCTTTTTGGGTAAGTAAGCTAAATGAAATGATAGCCTCAATCATATAAATGCATGAATACACAAAATAATGGACATAAAGAATCAAACAAATCAAAGATTACAATCATAGGAAGAGAATAATGCACACAAGAAGGACGATAAGTGGTTATAAGATGTAACCACACAATTAGGCTCAAATCTCACTTGCTTGTGTTCTTAGCTCAAAATCCATGTTCCAAAGTACATTCTTTCAAGCAAGTTCAACAAAAATTTTTTTTTTCAAACTGGTAGGTTGACCTAAAACGGTTTCTTGGGAAAGAAATTATCACCCTAACCAAGTAGTCCTAACAAAAAAAGAAGTGGTAAAAATATGTACAAATTCTAACTAACATGTAACCTATCATGCAATGCAATAACTAATCTAACAAAGAAAACTAAGAATTGGTGTTGGACAAGGAAATTGTTACTCACAGAGATCGGTCGACGACCTCCCCACACTTGAGGATTGCACCGTCCTCGGTGCATGCAAAGAAGAGCAGGGTGAATGTGTTGCTACAATTGATGAGTTCCTCAAAAGGTTGTGCAGATGACTTGTTTGTTGCCCCCATTTAAAAGCTTTTCCTTTCTCCCTTTGTGGTGGCCAACCTAAAAGGATAGAAAAGGAAAGGAATATTAAGCCTATGACAAAGATATCAAAGCAAATAGAACATAGGCGGGGGTTAATGCCAAGTAGGAGTATGGTTCTCTACTACATGGTAGCTACAACATGTAGAGGAGGAAACAATAAGAGAAAATGGCATATCAATGATACTTGATGCAAGAGTAAGGTCAAAGCATGAAGAGCATGATGAGCATCAAGTTTGAACAAGAGAGAGTGGGCCATGAAAGACAATATAAGGTCATATCAATGCACAAAGAACACAAGTGCATAAAAGATTGAGCATTGATTTGAAGAAAAACATCACCCAACAATATGAAACAAGTCAAGAGGCACTAAAGTAATGCAAGGAATCATCAACAATTGAGTAGGAAGATGCAACACCATTATTAAAACGACTTAAAAAAAACGAAAACATGCTACAAAAACTAAATGAAAATGGGAAGAGTAGAAGTATGCGAATGTGATAAGCAAAAGAAAATGGAAGGGGGAGAAAAAAAACTCTTTTTTTTTCTTTACCGACGCGTGTGCGTCATGCACGTTTACGCGTCAATGGGCAAATTGGTTGAAGGACGCGTACGCGCCAGGTGCGCGCACGCGTGCGTCGAGTTAGGCCGGAGGCATAGTGTCGGCCCAAGTCTGGCACAACTCTCGGGTAAAAGTACCGGGGGTGCAGATTGTGCAATCGACGCGTGCGCGCACAGTGTGCGCGTGCGTGCATTGCGAATTTAAGATCATGTGCGCGTACGCGCCAGTTGTGCGCACGCGTGCACAGACTTGTGCCTTAGGCCCAATGTTCGCACAGTGCAGGCCTAACTCTCGGGTTTTTTGGCTGGGGTCGAATTTTTGCATCCACGCGTACGCGTACAGTGCGCGTCTGCATGGATGGTCGAAAAATACTCAGGTGCGTGTACGCGTTATGTGCGCGCACGCGTGGATGGTGTTCTGTTTTTTCAAAAAAAAAATTTCCGAAGTTCTTGCACCAATCCAAGCCTTTCAATCCTCCAAACAACTACCAAAGCCCTAAAACCTTATTTATCACATTATACTTCTAACTAAACTTAACAAACCAATAAAAACATGAATTAAACTAATTCTACCAATATTTACAAAGAAAGAAAATGAAAAGATGTTACCATGGTGGGGTGTCTCCCACCTAGCACTTTTGTTTATTGTCCTTAAGTTGGACTTATGGGGAGCTCCTCATCAAGGTGGCTTATGCTTGTATTCATCTTGGAACTCCCACCAATGCTTGGTTCTCCATTGTGCCCCAAGATTCTTCATGGATTGAGCCAAGTCTTGATGGAGTTCTTCACAAGCTTGGGGCTCCCAAAGTTGATCCTCTTCTTGTAATCCGGGATCCCACACTTTGTTTTCACACCCGTCTTGAGGTTGATCATCATTATTAGTCCAACCGGGTGGTGAGTAGGGTGAATTCTCTATATAGTGGCCAACAATCCTCCTAGACCCATCTATTTGAGCACTACTCCAACCTTTATATCTCATGTTTGATGCATCAACCATAATGAGCCTTGATTTGCAACGCCCACCACAAAACCTTTTTCGCTTACGCTTCATCCCACAAACTTCCCTAAGTTGGCCATCCGTTTCAAGCAAATCATATTCAAGTGGGATAATAAAGCTAATAGAAATGAATTTCACCCACTCAAATGAAGGTGTAGATGGCAACCTAGGCAAAGATGCTTCCAAAGACCTTAACAAAGCATAACCAACCCTCGTTCTTCTATTTCTAGGGACTTCCACCTCTTCACAAGATCTCTTAATCTCAATCCTTTGTTCAACAATTTTATCGAAACCTTTTCCTTTACTCAAATCATAATAGGGAGGGTGAGAAAAATTTACCTCCTCAACGCTTTCAAATCCAACCGGAGAAGGTTCTTCATACTCAAAGGATTCTTCACCACTAAGACTTGATGCTTGATCTTCATCACCAAGGGAACTCAATTCTTTCTCTATCCCATCCAAGTCTTCATATGGAATATGCCTTGGAAGGTGTGCACTTTCCTCCCTAACATCAATTTCAATCATCTTGGAGGGGTTTTCTTCAACTCTATGTTCCCATGGAGGCTCTGCATCTCCCAAGTCTTCTACCACTTCTTCCTTGTTTTCAACAATTAAAGCTTCCTCCAATTGTTCCAATACAAAGCAACTTCCTTCATTTCCCACTAAAGTTTCCAATCTCTCCTTCATGCTATGTTCTTCATTTGATTCTCCACATGTAGCCATGGGAGTTCCTTGAGTGTTCAAGCATTGGGAGGCTAGTTGATTTGTTACCGTATCCAAGGCGGCCATGAAATTTTGCACATCCCTTTTCATCTCTTCTTGCCCTTGAATAAGAACACCAAGGATGTTATCCATTGGAGGTTGGGGTGGATTGAAGGATTCATCATTTTGGGGGGAGGGTTCATAGTAGGAAGATGGTTCTTCTTGGTAGAGTTGTGGTGGTTCAATATTTTCCACTCTTTCCACTTGTTGCACAACACACTCCATGGTTGCTTGAAATTGATCCAATGCTTCCTTGAGACGATCCTTTGACTCTTGTTCTGCTTGGATATCATGATAGGGATCATATGGGTCTTGGATCGATGGACATGAATATTCTTCCATGTGAGGTTGTGGTGGAAGGTAGAATTCATCTTGTGGTTGAAAATTTTCATATATTGGGGGTGGTTCATCTTGGTAATAATATGGAGGAGGTGGCTCTTGAAAATGTTGATGTTGGAATTGTGGTGGCTCTATATGTGGTTCATATGGCTCATATGGTTGTTGGTAGGATGGATATGGATTAGGGTCATATGAAGGTGGTTGGTAAGAAGGGGCTTGTGAGTATGGTTGAGAGTTATGTTGAAGATATGGATCATAGGCATATGGTGGTGGTTCTTGAAAGTCACAAGGAGATTCACCATAGCCATTGGATTGATATGCATCATAGGATGGCTCTTCTTCATAGTACATTGGTGGAGGTTGTTGCCATGAGGATTGATCATAAGTATATGGCTCCTCCCACCTTTGGTTATCCCATCCTTGATACACATTATCATTATAGTTCTCATCACTTACAACATAGTTGTAACCACACTCATAGCCAAAATGAGAATTCATGGTGAAATGAGAAAATAAAAATAAAAACTACTAAGAAATAAAGAAACAAAGTCCTAACTAGCAAGCAATCCAAAAAAAATCAAGTTATTCACAATATTCACATATATACAATAACCAATAACATAACACCATTGCAATTCCCCGGAAACGGCGCCATTTTGATGAACGGATTTTTGACGGTATAGAATTTCACAAATGAATTCTCGTTGCAAGTATAGTTTTCAAACCAATCAAAAATCCTTTCATACAAAAGATTGTTTGTCACAAGTAACAAACCCCTAATTTTATAAAACGAAGTATTCAAACCTCGGGTCGTTCTCCCTAGGAATTACAATAAAGTGCCTTGTTATTGGTTAGAAATGTGCTTTGGGGTTTTGGATAAGAAGCATGAAAAGTAAATGGCAATGAAAATAAACTAACAACTATAAAAGGCTCTTGGCAAGGTATGAAAATTAGAAGTCCTATCCTAGTTATCCTTCTCAATTGTGATGAGAATTGTTCATTGCTACCACTTAGTTAACCCTTACTAAATAAAGGAAAGTCAAGTGGATGAATTCACTTGAGCCACAAATCCTAGCCAACTCCCAAGGAAAGACTAGCTTTAGTGCACTCCAAACCAATTAGCAATCTCTCCAATTACCAATCAACAAAGGAATTAGATAACTCAAGTGTCACTAATTACTCTACCTATGCCAAGAGGAACAAAATCTATACTATATCTAGAAGAGGCATTTCAACAAACACATAAAAGGCAATAAAAGTAAACAACATAAATTGCAAGAATTAAAGAGAGATCTAACTACAAAGGCAAGAGATCAATAATAGAAAAGCAAAGAAGAACAATTATTATGAATTACCTCTTATTGAATTGAAAGAAAATGGAAGGAACAATAGTAGATCTACAACAAAGTATAAGAACAACATAAAGGAAATTACAATAAAAGAATGGAAGAAGAATGAATGTAACAACAAGGAATTGAGAAGATAGAAGTAGAAGAAGATGAATTAAAATCTAGATCTAAGAACTAAACCTAATCCTAATCCTAATCCTAGAGAGAAGTGAGAGCTTCTCTCTCTAGAAACTACTTCTAAAACTAAACTATGACTAATGGTAACTAACTTCTAAAGTATGAAAGTATGTTCATTCCCCCTTCAATCCTTGGCTTAAATAGCATCAGAAATGAGTTGGATTGGGCCCACAAGACTTCTAAAATCGCTGGCCACATTTTGCTTTAAGTGAACCAGGTGGCAGCAACGCCGCGTGCGTGTACTATGCGCGTACGCGTCACCATGCGCAGTTCAACCATAGCAAATCTTATATTGTTTTGAAGCCCCGGATGTTAGCTTTCCAACCCAACTAGAACCGCATCATTTGGACATCTGTAGCTCAAGTTATGCTTGTTTAAGTGCGAAGAGGTCGGCTTGACAGCTTTCCGGTTCTTTCATTTCTTCATGAGTTCTCCAACTTTTCATGCTTTCTTTCTTCATTCCCTTGATCCAATCTTTGCCTCCTAAACCTTAAATCACTTAACAAACATATCAAGGCATCTAATGGAATCAAGGAGAATTAGATTTAGCTATTTTAAGTCCTAAAAAGCATGTTTTCACTCTTAAGCACAATTAAAGGAGAATATACAAAACCATGCTAATTCATTGGGTAAATGTGAGAAAAGGTCTACAAAATACTCTAAATTCAATACAAGATAAACCGTCAATATGGGGTTTATCAAATAGCACCAAGGGTGTTGTCATCCAGTGCAGGTTGGGGTGGATAGGAGAGTTCATTATTTTGGAGAAAGGGTACATGGTAGGAAGGTGGTTCTTCTTGGTAAGGATATGGAGATGGTGTGTATTGAGGTGGTGGTTCTATGTATGGTTCATATGGTTCGTATTGTGGTTGGTGTGTTGGATAAGGGTTAGGGTCATATGAAGGTGAATAGTAAAAAGGGGCTTGTGAGTATGGTGGTTCAAAGCTATGTCGAGGAGGGGATTTATAGACATGTTGTGGTGGGTATTGAGTGTCACGTAAAGGTCCACCATAACCATTGTCTTGGTATGCATCATGGAATGGTTGTTGCTCGTGGTATATTGGAGGGGGTTGTTGCCAAGAGGGTTGATCAAATCCTTGTGGCTCCTCCCATCTTTGATTGTTCTAACCATAGTGTACGTTGTCATTATAATATCCTCTTCCTACAACATAATTATAACCATGCTCGTAGCTAAAGGGGTGAGAACTCATAGTAGCAAATAAAAATTAAAATAAAAAATAAAAACAAAAACAAAAATAAACAAACAGCAAGAGAAAAAATTTACAATAACCAATAATAAGGCACACGTTTGCAAATCCCCGGGAAAATAAGCTCATAAATTAAGGTAATTATTGTATTGATAATTCTAGACACTGGAAAGAATGAGGATGAATCCATCATCCTTGGAAGACCCTTCCTAGCCACAGCAAAAGCTATGATTGATGTAGACAGAGGAGAGTTAGTCCTTCAAGTGAATGAGAACTACCTTGTGCTTAAGTCTCAAGGATTTTCCTCTGTAAACATGGAGAAGAAGCATGAAAAGCTTCATCCAATTCTCTCCATGCAGAGTCAAGCAAAGCCCCCACATCCAAACTCTAAGTTTGGTGTTGGGAGGCCACAATCATGCTCTGAGCATCTGTGAAGCTCTGTAAGAGCTTCCTGTCAAGCTATTGACATTAAAGAAGCGCTTATTGGAAGGCAACCCAATTTTATTTATCTATATTAATTACTCTTTCATTTTGTTTTCCATTGTTATTTTATGTTAGGATGATGATCATGTGGCGTCACAAAAATAATTGCAAAAATTAAAGCGAAATCAAAAATAGCGTCAAAAATAGCACACCCTGGAGGACGAGCTTACTGGCGTTTAAACGCCAGTAAGGATACCAAAATGGGCATTTAATGCCCAGCCTGGCACCATTCTAGGCGTTAAACGCTAGAACTGACAGGCAAACTGGTGTTTAAATGCCAGTAAAGGAAGAAAAATAGGCGTTTAAATGCCTAGCCTGGCACCATTCTGGCCGTTAAACGCCAGAAAAGGACAACAGATTGGCGTTTAAACACCAGAAAAGCCACACAGAGGGCGTTTGAATGCCAGAAAGGTGCAGGGATGAGAAATCATTGACACTTCAGGATCTGTGGACCCCACAGGATTCCCACCTACCCCACCTCACTCTCTATCCTCTTCACACCTCTCTATAACACTCTACCTAAAACACCACTCACCTATCAAATCTTACCCTCTTCCCCATATTCTCTTTACCACTCACATCAATCCCCTAATTCCCAAAAACTATCATAAAACCCCACCTACCTCACCATTTAAATTCAAACCATTTCCCTCCCACACCCACCTAACTTCACACGAACCCACCCCTCCTCTTACCCTATATATACCCCCCACTTACTCCTCCACTTTTACACATCACAAATACTTCTTTCCCCTTGGCCGAAACCCTCGCACACCTCCATCTCCCAATTCTCTTCTTCTTCTACTCTCTTCTTTCTTCTTTTGCTCAAGGACGAGCAAACCTCTTAAGTTTGGTGTGGAAAAAAGCCTTGCTTTTTAATTTTCCATAACCATTAATGGCACCTAAGGCCGGAGAAACCTCAAGGAAGAGGAAAGGAAAGGCAATTGCTTCTACCTCCGAGTCATGGGAGATGGATATATTCATCTCAAAAGCCCATCAAGACCACTTCTATGAAGTTGTGGCCAAGAAAAAGGTGATCTCCGAGGTCCCCTTCAAGCTCAAAAGGAGAGAATATCCGAAGATCCGACATGAGATTAGGGGAAGAGGATGGGAAGCTCTCACCAATCCCATTTAACAAATCGGAATCTTAATGGTTCAAGAGTTCTATGCTAATGCATGGATCACTAAGAACCATGACCAAAGTATGAACCCAGACCCGAAGAATTGGCTCACAATGGTTCGGGGGAAATACTTAGATTTCAGTCTAGAAAATGTGAGATTGGCGTTCAACTTGCCAATCATGAGAGGAGATTCTCATCCTTTCACTAGAAGAGTCAACTTTGGTCAAAGGTTGGACCAAGTTCTCAAGGACATCTGTGTGGAAGAAGCCCAATGGAAGAGAGATTCCAAAGGCAAGCCGGTTCAACTAAGAAGGCCGGACCTTAAGCCTGTGGCTAGAGGATGGTTGGAGTTCATCCAACGCTCTATCATTCTTACTAGCAACTAATCCGAAGTAACTGTGGATCGGGCTATCATGATCCATAGTATCATGATTGGAGAGGAAATGGAAGTTCATGAGATCATACCTCTAGAACTATATAAGGTGGCTGACAAGCCCTCCACTTTGGCAAGGTTAGCCTTCCCTCATCTCATCTGTCACCTATGTAATTTAGCCGAAATTGTCATAGAGGAAGACATCCTCATTGAAGAGGACAAACCCATCACTAAAAAGAGAATGGAGAAAACAAGAGAGCCCATTCATGGACCTCAACAAGTGCATGAGGAAGTCCCTCATCAAGAAATCCCTGAGATGCCTCAAGGGATGCATTTTCCTCCACACAACTATTGGGAGCAACTCAACACATCTTTAGGGGATTTGAGTTCCAATATGGAGCAACTAAGGGTGGAGCACCAAGAGCACTTTATTATCCTCCATGAAATAAGAGAGGACCAAAGAGTCATGAGGGAGGAGCAACAAAGGCAAGGAAGAGACATTGAGGAGCTTAAGCACTCCATAGGATCTTCAAGAGGAAGAACTAGCCGCCATCACTAAGGTGGACCCGTTCTTTAATTTCCTTGTTATTTATTTTTCTATTTTTTTTCAATTTTTATGCTTTATGTTTGTCTATGTTTGTGTCTTTATTACATGATCATTAGTGTCTAGTGTCTATGCCTTGAAGCTATGAATGTCCCATAAATCATTCACCTTTCTTAAATGAAAAATGTTCCTATTTGCAAAAGAACAAGAAGTACATGAATTTCGAATTCTATCTTAAAATTAGTTTAATTATTTTGATGTGGTGGCAATACTTTTTGTTTTCTGAATGAATGCTTGAACAGTGCATATTTTTTGATAGTGAAGTTTATGAATGTTAAAATTGTTGACTCTTGAAAGAATGATGAACAAAGAGAAATGTTATTGATAATCTGAAAAATCATAAAATTGATTCTTGAAGCAAGAAAAAGAAGTGAAAAGGAAAAAGCTTGCGAAAAAAATAAATAAAATAAAATAAAATAAAATATGGCGAAAAAAATAAAGAAATAAAGAAAGAAAAAAGAAAAGGCAAGCAGAAAAAGCCAGTAGCCCTTTAAACCAAAAGGCAAAGGTAAAGAGGATCTAAGGCTTTGAGCATTAATGGATAGGAGGGCCCAAAGGAATAAAACCCTAGCCTAAGCGGCTAAATCAAGCTGTCCCTAACCATGTGCTTGTGTCATGAAGGTCCAAGTGAAAAGCTTGAGACTGAGTGGTTAAAGTCATGATCCAAAGCAAAAAGAGTGTGCTTAAGAACTCTGGACACCTCTAATTGGGGACTCTAGCAAAACTGAGTCACAATCTGAAAAGGTTCACCCAGTTATGTGTCTGTGGCATTTATGTATCCGGAGGTAATACTGGAAAACAGATGCTTAGGGACACGGCCAAGACTCATAAGTAGCTGTGTTCAAGAATCATCATACTGAACTAGGAGAATCAATAACACTATCTAAATTCTGAGTTCCTATAGATGCCAATCATTCTGAACTTCAAAGAATAAAGTGAGATGCCAAAACTGTTCAGAAGCAAAAAGCTACTAGCCCCGCTCATCTAATTAGAACTAAGCTTCATTGATATTTTGGAATTTATTGTATATTCTCTTCTTTTTATCCTATTTTGTTTTCAGTTCCTTGGGGACAAGGAACAATTTAAGTTTGGTGTCGTGATGAGCGGATAATTTATACGCTTTTTGGCATTATTTTTAGGTAGTTTCTAGTATGTTTTAGTTACTTTTTAGTATATTTTTATTAGTTTTTATGCAAAAATCATATTTCTGGACTTTACTATGAGTTTGTGTGTTTTTCTATGATTTCAGGTATTTTCTGGCTGAAATCGAGGAACCTGAGCAAAAATCTGATTCAGAGGCTGAGAAAGGACTGCAGATGTGTTGGATTCTGACCTCCTTGCACTCAAAGAGGATTTTCTGGACGTACAGAAACCTAATTGGCACGCTCTCAATTGCATTGGAAAGTAGATATCTTGGGCTTTCCAGAAATGTTTAATAGTTCAAACTTTGCTCGAGATTTGATGGCCCAAAATGGCGTCCAAACACCCACTAAAGACCCTTTTCTGGCATAAAATGCCAGAACTGGCACCAAAGCTGGAGTTAAACACCCAAACTGGCCCCAAAACTGGAGTTTGAACTCCAAGAAGAGAGCTTCAATGCTCGGCCCAAACACACACCAAGTGGGCCCTGGAAGTGGATTTCTGCACTATCTACTCATTTTCTGTAAACTTAGTTAACTAGTTTAGTATAAATAGCACTTTTTACTATTGTATTCACATCTTTAGACTGGGATATCTTTGGATCATCTTTTGATCTTTTGATCTCTTTGAGGGAGGCTGGCCATTCGGCCATGTCTAGACCTTTCTCTCTTATGTATTTTCCAACGGTGGAGTTTCTACACCTCATAGATTAAGGTGCGGAGCTCTGCTGTTCTTCATGAATTAATGCAAGTACTATTGTTTTTCTTTCAATTCATGCCTACTTCTTCTCCAAGATATACTCTCGTACTTAATTCAGTTAAGTCAGAATGAAGGGTGATCCGTGACAATCACCCACTATCTTCATTACTCGCTGAGCCAAGATCCGCGTGCCTGACAACCACAAGCGGTCTACATGATGTTCAACATAGTCATTGGATGATAGCTGGAGTATAGTCTCTTAGGTCTCTGATCCACGGACCAAGTCCGTGATGTTAGAACCTTCGTAGTATAGGCTAGAACCAATTAGCAGCATTCCTGAGATCCGAAAAGTCTAAACCTTGTCTGTGGTATTCCGAGTAGGATTTGGGAAGGGATGACTGTGACGAGCTTCAAACTCATGAATGTTGGGTGCAGTGACACTATGCAAAAGGATAGAGAGATCCTATTCTGACACAAGTGAGAACCGACAGATGATTAGCTGTGCGGTAGCTGTGCCTGGTATTTTTCATCCGAGACGAGAAATCCGACAGTTGATTAGCTGTACAGAAACCGTAGCCTGGACCATTTTTACTGAGAGAATCACACAGCTTGCCATGGAAGGGAGCACGCATGATTGGATGAAGACAATAGGAAAGCAGAGGTTCAGAAGCAACAAAGCATCTCCAAACGCTTATCTGAAATTTCCACCTATGAATTACATAAGTATCTTTATTTTAATTTATGTTTTATTTATCTTTCAATTATCAAAACTCATATTCAATTGAATCCGCCTGACTAAGATTTACAGGATGACCATAGCTTGCTTCAAGCCGGCAATCTCTGTGGGATCGACCCTTACTCGCATAACGTTTTATT
Organism: Arachis hypogaea; assembly: GCF_003086295.3. NCBI lineage: Eukaryota > Viridiplantae > Streptophyta > Magnoliopsida > Fabales > Fabaceae > Arachis > Arachis hypogaea. The sequence continues at coordinate 106,103,629 of NC_092038.1, forward strand.
ACTTGGACGACCTAGTGCACTAGCTGGTTAGTTGTACCGGAGTTGTGAAAAGTGTGATCACAATTCCGGGCACCAAGTTTTTGAAATAGAAGACATTTTGATGGCAATAAAGGAATTATCGATATGATAATTACACCACTAACAGAATAATATTATAGATTTAAATGAAGAATAACAAGAATAATTGACTTTCGAAAGGTCAATTCTCTCCCTCTAGATTTTCACTCTACTTATTAATTACTCTTTTCATTTTGTTTTCCATTGTTATGTTTTCTTAGGATGATGATCATGTGGAGTCACAAAAACAACTGCAAAAATTAAAGTAAAATCAGAAACAGCATCAAAAATAACACACCCTGGAGGACGAGCCTACTGGCGTTTAAACGCCAGTAAGGATACCAAAATGGGCGTTTAACGCCCATCCTAGCACCGTTCTGGTCATTAAACGCCAGAACTGGCAGGAAAACTGGCATTTAAACGCCAATAAAGGAAGAAAAATAGGTGTTTAAACGCCCCGTCTGGCATCATTCTGGGCGTTAAACGCCAGAACTGGCATGCAGACTGGCGTTTAAACGCCAGTTTTAACGCCAAGGAGGTGCAGGGATTAAAAATCCTTGACAACTCAGGATCTGTGGATCCCACAGGATCCCCACCTACCACACCTCACTCTCTCTCCTCTTTATACCTCTCTATAACACTCTACCCAAAACACCACTCACCTATCAAATCTTACCCTCTTCCCCATATTCTCTTCACCACTCACATCCATTCCCTAATTCCCAAAAACCCATCATACAACCCACCTACCCCACCCACTCAAATTCAAACCATTTCCCTCCCAAACCCTAATCGCCAGTAAGGATAGCAGAATGGGCATTTAACACCCATGCAGGCAGCAACTGGGCATTCAGAAAAACGCCCAGTAAAGAAGGATTCCTCCTGTTTAACGTCAGCCAGGGTATCTGGCTGGGCATTAAACTCCCAAAGAGGTAGTCAAGTGGGCGTTAAACGCTAGAATAGATAGCATTCTGGGTGTTTAACGCCAGGATGACACAAGGGAGGTAATTTTGTTTCTAATTCGATTTTTTCAATTTTTCATGTTTTAATTCACAATTTTTTTGCATCAAACATATTTTAAACGTTCATCTTTCAATTTCTATTTTCAAAAATTCATAATCTTTCCAATTATTTTTTTATTATTTTCAATTCTTTTCAAATTCCATCCAAAACATTTTCAAAACTTACATATCTTTTCAATTTTTTCAACTCCTTTTAATTTTTCTAGTATACAGTAATAAGCTTTCAAAATTAATTGCATCATTCTTCTACTCCCTTCTATCTTATTTTGCTTGAGAAGGAGCAAAGCTTTTAAGTTTGGTGTGGAAAAGCTCAGCTTTTTGCTTTCTATAACCACTAAATGGCACCTAAGGCCGGAGGAACCTCTAGGAGGAGGAGCAACAAAGGCAAGGAAGAGGAAGAAAAAGCCACCATCACTAAGGTGGACCCGATCCTTAATCTCCTTGTTTATTTTCTTTTCTGTTTTTGGTTTTTATGCTTTATATTTTGACTATGTTTATGTCTTCACTACATGATCATTAGTGTCTAGTGTCTATGTCTTAAAGCTATGAATGTCCATGACTCTTTCACCTTTCTTAAATGAAAAATGTTTTTATTTGCAAAAGAATAAGAAGTACATGAATTTTGAATTCTATCTTGAAAATAGTTTAATTATTTTGATGTGGTGGCAATTCTTTTTATTTTCTGAATGAATGCTTGAACAGTGCATATTTTTTATAGTGGAGTTTATGAATGTTAAAATCATTGGCTCTTGAAAGAATAATGAAAAAGGAGATATGTTATTGATAATCTGAAAAATGATAAAATTGATTCTTGAAGCAAGAAAAAGCAGTGAAAAAAATATAAAAAAAATGTGGCAAAAAATAAAAGAAAAAGAAAAAAACAAGCAGAAAAAGCCAGTAACCCTTTAAACTAAAAGGCAAGGGTAAAAAGGATCCAAGGCTTTGAGCATTAATGGATAGGAGGGCCCAAAGGAATAAAATCCTGGCCTAAGTGGCTAAACCAAGCTGTCCCTAACCATGTGCTTGTGGCGTGAAGGTGTCAAGCGAAAAGCTTGAGACTGAGCGGTTAAAGTCGTGGTCCAAAGCAAAAAGAGTGTGCTTAAGAGCTCTGGGCACCTCTAACTGGAAAACAAAATGCTTAAGGTCACGGCCAAGACTCATAAAGTAGCTATGTTCAAGAATCAACATACTGAACTAGGAGAATCAACAACACTATCTGAATTCTGAGTTCCTATGGATGCCAATCATTCTGAACTTCACAAGATAAAGTGAGATACCAAAACTGTTCAGAAGCAAAAAGCCACTAGTCCCACTCATCTAATTAAAACTAATCTTCATTGATGTTTTTGGAATTTATTGTATATTCTCTTCTTTTTATCCTATTTTGTTTTTAGTTTCTTGGGGACAAGCAACAATTTAAGTTTGGTGTTGTGATGAGCGGATAATTTATACCCTTTTGGCATCATTTTTAGGTAGCTTTTTAGTATATTTTAGTTATTTTTCATTATATTTTTATTAGTTTTTATTCAAAAATCACATTTCTAGGCTTTACTATGAGTTTGTGTATTTTTCTGTAATTTTAGGTATTTTCTGGCTGAAATTGAGGGATCTGAGCAAAAATCTGATTCAGAGGCTGAGAAAGGTCTGCAAATGCTGTTGGATTCTGACCCTCCTGCACTCGAAATAGATTTTCTAGAGCTACAAATGCCCAATTGGCGAGATCTCGATTGCATTGGAAAGTAGACATCTTGGGCTTTCCAGCAATATATAATAGTTTATATTTTGCTCGCAATTTGATGGCCCAAACTGTCGTTAAAATCCAGCCAAAAACTTTCTAGCGTAAAACGCCAGAACTGGCATACTTTTCGCCGTTAAACGCCCATTTTGGCACCCAGGGTGGCGTTTAACTCCAATATGAGGCATATGCACGTGGAAGCTTGAAAGCTCAGCCCAAACACTCACCAAGTGGGCCCTGGAAGTGGAATTCTACACTATCTACACCTAGTTACTCATTTTTTGTAACCCTAAGTTACTAGTTTAGTATAAAAACTACTTTTAGAGATTCATTTAGCAACTCATGACATTTTTATACTTCATATTGTATCTCTGACGGCATGAGTCTCTAAACCCCATTGGTGGGGGTGAAGAGCTCTGCTGTGTCTCAATGGATTAACGCAATTACTACTGTTTTATATTCAATCACGCTTGATTCTATTCTAAGATACTCACTCGTACTTCAATCTGGAGAAGATGATGATCCATGACACTCATCATTATTCTCACATTTATGAACGCGTGCCTGACAACCACTCCTGTTCTATCTGAGCTCAACGTAGTCATTGGGCGACAGCTTGAGTGCGTATCTCTTGGGTCTCTGATTCACGGACCGAGTCCGTGATATCAGAACCTTCGTGGTATAAGCTAGAACTAATTAGCAGCATTCCTGGGATTTGAAAAGTCTAAACTTTGTCTGTGGTATTCCGAGTAGGATCTGGGAAGGGATGACTGTGATGAGCTTCAAACTTGCGAATGTTGGGCGCAGTGACAGTATGCAAAAGGATAGAGAGATCCTATTCTGACGCTAGCAAGAACTGACAGATGATTAGCTGTGTGGGAGTTGATCCTGGTATTTTTCATCCGAGACGAGTAATCCGACAGTTGATTAGCCATGTAGAGACCGTACCTGGTAGTTTTCATCCGAGAGGATCATACAGCCTGCCATGGAAGGAAGCCATGTGTGTTTGGAGAAGAAGGCAGTAGGAAAGTAGAGATTTAGGCAACAGAGCATCTCCATAACCTCAACCTGCTTCTCATTACTGAATCACAAGTATTATTTATTTTATGTTATTTACTTTTCATAAACAAAAATAATCTTTATCATTAATCTCCTGACTAAGATTTACAAGATAACCATAGCTTGCTTCAAGCCGACAATCTCCATGGGATCGACCCTTACTCACATAAGGTATTACTTGGACGACCCAGTGCACGTGCTGGTTAGTTGTACGGAGTTATGAAAAGTGTGATTTATAATTCCTGCACCAAGTTTTTGGCACCGTTGAAAAGACCAAAAAAAGAACTTGGTATGGCAAAATTGTGATTCACACTTTTCATAACTCTGCATAGCTGACCAGCAAGTGTACTGGGTCGTCCAAGTAATACCTTACGTGAGTAAGGGTCGATCCCACGGAGATTGTCAGCTTTAAGCAAGCTATGGTCATCTTGTAAATCTCAGTTAGGCGGATTCAAATGGTTATGAGGTTTGATAGTAAAAGAACAATAAAACATAAAATAAGATAAAGTCACTTATGTAGTTCCTTGGTGAGAATTTTAGATAAGTGTTTGGAGATGCTTTGTTGCCTCTGAACCTCTGCTTTCCTACTGTCCTCATCCTATCATGCGTACTCCCTTCCATGGGAAATTTGGATGATTCCTCCATGAAGGATTATTAGTTGTTTCCATAGGATTCTCCCATGTAATTCACCTCTTCCATTACAAGATTCTTAGGGTCATAAGCTTCTCCTTCAGAGGAGGCTTCTTTAGCACTGTCGGATGCAGCTTACAATCTAGTCAGATTCTGAGAAATCATATTGACTTGCTGAGTCAATATTTTGTTCTGAGCCAATATGGCATTCAGAGTATCAATCTCAAGAACTCCTTTCTTCTGAGTCATCCCATTATTCACAGGATTTCTTTCAGAAATGTACATGAACTGGTTATTTGGAACCATCTCAATGAGTTCCTGAGCTTCTGCAGGTGTTTTCAGATGAAGAGATCCGCCAGCAGAATGGTCCAATGACATCTTAGGCAATTTAGACAGACCATTCTGGAAAGATGTCAGAAGGACACCTTTTGGTTAATTGCTTGTATCTTTCCCAAGCTCCATAGAGGGATTCACTTTCCTTCTATCTGAAGGTTTGGACGTCCACTCTGAGCTTACTCATCTTTTGAGGTGGAAAGAATTTGATCAAGAAAGCATTGACAGGCTTTCTCTAGGTTGTGAGTCCAACCATGTTCTAGCTCTGTCTCTTACAGCAAAAAGGAAAAGCATAAGTCTGTAGACCTCAGGATCAACCCCATTGGTCTTAATAGTATCACATATCTATAAGAATTTAGCTAAGAACTGATGAGGATCTTCCAATGAAAGTCCATGAAACTTGTAATTCTGCCGTATTAGAGAAACTAATTGAAGCTTAAACTCAAAGTTGTTTGCTCCAATGGCAGGAACTGAGATGCTTCTTCTATAGAAGTTGGAAGTTGGTGCAGTATAGTCACCAAACATCTTCCTTGCATCTCTAGCATTGTTGTTATTTTCGGCTGCCATGTCTTCTTCTTCAAAAATTTCTGTCAGGTCCTCTCCAGAGAGTTGTGCTTTAGCTTCTCTTAGCTTCCTCTGCAGAGTCCTTTCAGGTTCAGGATCGGCTTCAACAAGAATGTCATTATCCTTGTTCCTACTCATATGAAAAAGAAGAGAACAAAGGGAGTAGTGAAATCCTCTATGTCACAGTATAGAGATTCCTTTATGTGAGTATAAGAATAGAAGAATAGAAGAATGAGAAGAGAGAGGAGATGAGTAATTCAAACAGAGAGAAGAGAGAGGGGTTCGAATTATGAGTAGAAGAGAAGTATTAGTAATTAAATAAAATAAATAGAAAGAGATGAGAGAGAGTATTCGAATTTTAAGGAGAAGGAAAAGAAAAATATTTTTCTTTTTATTTAATTGATAAAGTTAGTTTTGAAAATATTAAAAGAAATAAAATAAAATTAGAATTTAAAATAATTAGTTAATAAAAAAAGAAAAAATATTTTTGAAAAAGTTGTTAGTTATTTTCGAAAATTAGAGAGAGAAAAAAGTAGTTAGGTAGTTTTGAAAAAGATAAGAAATAGTAAGTTTTGAAAAGATAAGAAGTTAGAAAAAGATTTTGAAATTAAAATTTGAAAAAGATTTTATTGAAAAAGATATTAAAAAGTTTTGATTTTTAAAATTAAAATTGATGACTTGACTAACAAGAAACTAAAAGATATGATTCTAGAATTTAAAGATTGAACCTTTCTTAACAAGGAAGTAACAAACTTGAAATTTTTTGAATCAAATCCATAATTGTTAGCAAGGTTTTCGAAAATATGAAATAAAAATAAGAAAATGATTTTGAAAATCAATTTTTAGAATTTTCGAAAATATTAAGAAGGAAAATGAAAAAGATTTGATTTTTTTTTTGAAAAATATTTGAAAATATAGAATTTTTAAATTGAAATTTTGACTTGAGTAATAAGAAACAACTAAATTTTTAAAAATTTTTTACTAGGTCAACCCAAAATTTTGAAATTTATGAGTGAAATAAGGAAAAGATATAAAAAAAATTATTTTTGAATTTTAAAGAAGAAAGAGAAAAACAACAAAATGACTCAAGATATGAAAATTTAAGATCAAAACTAATGATGCATGCAAGAACATTTTGAATGTCAAGATGAACACCAAGAATACTTTGAAGATCATGATGAACATCGAGAACATATTTTTGAAAAATTTTTAAGAAAAGAAACACATGCAAGATACCAAACTTAAAAATTTGTAAATTTTTTACTCTAAAAATTCAAAAATGCATATGAAAAACAAGAAAAGATAAAACAAGAAAATCACCTAGAACAACTTGAAGATCAAAGAAGAACACAATGCATGAATTTTCGAAAATCTAAGAAAAATAAAAAATATGCAGTTGACACCAAACTTAAAATTTGATACTAGACTCAAACAAGAAACACAAATTTTTTTGGTTTTATGATTTTATTAATTTTTTATTTTTTTTCGAAATCCTTTTGAAAAGAAAATAAAGATTGAAACAAGAAAAAAAAGGTTACTTAATCTAAGCAACAAGATGAACCATCAGTTGTCCAAACTCAAACAATCCCCGGCAACGGCACCAAAAACTTGGTGCACAGAATTGTGATTCACACTTTTCACGACTCCTGTACAACTAACCAACAAGTGCACTGGGTCGTCCAAGTAATACCTTACATGAGTAAGGGTCGATCCCACGGAGATTGTCAGCTTGAAACAAGCTATGGTTACCTTGTAAATCTTAGTCAGGAGATTAATGATAAAAATGATTTTGTTTATGAAAGGTAAATGTGATTCAGTAATGAGGAACAAGTTAGGGTTCCGGAGATGCTTTGTCATCTGAATCTCTGCTTTCCTACTGTCTTATTCTCCAAACACGCATGGCTCCTTCAATGGCAAGCTGTATGATCCTCTCGAATGAAAAATACCAAGTACGAATTCTGCACAGCTAATCAACAGTCGGATTGCTCGTCTCGGATGAAAAATACTGGGTACAGCTATCGCACAGCTAATCATCTGTCGGTTCTCGCTAGCGTCGGAATAGGACCATTATCCTTTTACACACTGTCACTTCGCCCAACATTTGCAAGTTTGAAACTCGTCACAGTCATCCCCTTCCAGATCCTACTCGGAATACCACAAACAAGGTTTAGACTTTTCGGATCTCAGGAATGCTGCCAATTGGTTCTAGCCTCTACCACGAAGGTTCTGATCTCACAGACTCGGTCCGTTAATCAAAAACCCAAGAGATACGCACTCAAGATGTCGCCTAATGACTATGTTGAGCTCAGATAGAACGAAAGTGGTTGTCAGGTACGCGTTCATAGAATTGAGAATAATGATGAGTGTCACGGATCATCACCTTCTCCATATTGAAGTATGAGTGAGTATCTTAGAATAGAATCAAGTGTAATTGAATAGAAAATAGTAGTAATTGCATTAATCCATTGAGACACAGCAGAGCTCCTCACCCCCACCTATAGGGTTTAGAGAAAAAAAATATCAAATACCTTTTCAAAAACACATTAAATTTCTAACTCAATTGGCTATAGCGTTGTGTTTATGTTCTTGGTAACTTGGTGCTTCTTTGAGTTCCAATATTTATTAATTACAGTAAATTTTTTTTTGGTATCTTCCTTTCAAAACTTTTTCAAAAATAATTTTTCTTTGATTAAATTTTGTGTCAAACTTTTAAGTTTGGTGTTCTCTTGTTATTTTTTTTAATTTTCAAAATTTTATTTTCAGTTTTCTAAAAATCTTAAGTTTGGTGTTCTTTTTATGTTCTTAAGTCTTTGAATTTTGTTCTTATTGTTCTTGTGAGTTTTTAAAGAGTTCTTGAGTCTTCTTTGTGTTTTGATCCTAAAATTTTCAAGTTTGGTGTTCCTTGGTGTTTTCCCTCCGAATTTTCGAAAACAAGGAGCATTAGATCTAAAAAATTGTAAGTCCTGTGTCTTTTATGTGTTTTTCTCTTTCCTCATTAAATTCAAAAATATCTTTTCTCTTTATTTTTATTGAATTTTCAAAAATACCTTTTCAAAAACACATTAAATTTCTAACTCAATTGGCTATAGCGTTGTGTTTATGTTCTTGGTAACTTGGTGCTTCTTTGAGTTCCAATATTTATTAATTACAGTAAATTTTTTTTTGGTATCTTCCTTTCAAAACTTTTTCAAAAATAATTTTTCTTTGATTAAATTTTGTGTCAAACTTTTAAGTTTGGTGTTCTCTTGTTATTTTTTTTAATTTTCAAAATTTTATTTTCAGTTTTCTAAAAATCTTAAGTTTGGTGTTCTTTTTATGTTCTTAAGTCTTTGAATTTTGTTCTTATTGTTCTTGTGAGTTTTTAAAGAGTTCTTGAGTCTTCTTTGTGTTTTGATCCTAAAATTTTCAAGTTTGGTGTTCCTTGGTGTTTTCCCTCCGAATTTTCGAAAACAAGGAGCATTAGATCTAAAAAATTGTAAGTCCTGTGTCTTTTATGTGTTTTTCTCTTTCCTCATTAAATTCAAAAATATCTTTTCTCTTTATTTTTATTGAATTTTCAAAATTTACCTTTAAAAATATAGATTTTTATTTTAAAATTGTTATTTTATCTTATCTTAGTTTTAAAATTTAAAAATTCAAATCTTTTTCAAAAATCATATCTTTTTTTTTCAAAATCTTATCTTATCTTTTCTAATATCAAATTTTAAAATCATACCTTTTTCAAATCTTTTATTTTATTTTATTTTCTTATAAGTATCTTTAATTTTAAGACATATCTTTTTCAAAACTTCCTAACCACTTTCTCTCTCCTTAATTTTCGAAAATCATATCCAAAATTTTTCAAATCTTTTCAATTAATTAATTATTTTAGTTTTCAATTTTCTTTTATTTATTTTTCTAATTTTTGAACTTATATTTAATTTTTCATTTATTTTATTTTATTTTCCATTTAATTTTCAGTATTCAAAAAATAAATAAATAAAAGAATAAAATTTTTATTTACAATCTACATCATCTCCCTTTCTCCATCATGGACCTAAGGGGAAATGAACAGTCCAGAAGGACTCTGGGGTCATATGCTAACCCCACTACTGCTTCATATGGAAGTAGTATCTGTATACCCTCCATTAAAGCTAGCAGCTTTGAGATAAACCCCAATTCATTATCATGGTGCAGCAAAATTGCCAATATTCCGGTCTTCCACAGGAAGAACCTACTGAGTTTCTGGCACAGTTCTTACAAATTGCTGACACAGTACGTGATAAGGAAGTAGATCAGGATGTCTATAGATTATTACTGTTTCCACTTGCTGTAAAAGATCAAGCTAAGAGGTGGTTAAATAACCAACCCACAGCTAGCATAAGAACATGGAAACAGGTATCAGACAAATTCCTGAATCAATATTTCCCTCCAAAAAGGATGACACAGCTAAGGCTGGACATCCAAGGCTTTAAACAAGAGGATAATGAATCTCTTTATACTGCCTGGGAGAGGAACAGAGAGATGCTAAGGAAATGCCCCTCTAAAATGTTTTCAGAATGGGTATAATTAGACATCTTCTACTACGGGCTTACAGAAAAGGCCTAGATATCTCTAGACCACTTAGCTGGTGGATTTATATACATGAGGAAGACAATTGAAGAGGCTCAAGAGCTCATTGATACAGTTGCTAGAAATCAGCATCTGTATTTAAATAGTGAGTCTTCCAAGAAAGAAGAGGCTAAAGCAGTATCCACTGACCTTAGCCCTCCAGAACAAGTTGCTGAACTCAATCAGCAAATACTTCTTCTAACAAAACAGTTAGCAGAATTCAAAGAAATGTTACAAGATACTAAAAATGCTAACAAAAATATGGAAGCACAATTGGATCAGACAAGACAGCAGTTATCTAAACAAATAACAGAAGAGTGCTAAGCTGTTCATTTAGGGAGCGAAAAGACATTGAATGTCTCAACTCAAAGCAGCAGAAAGCCAAAAAAGGAACAACTGACAAAGGAGGACCAATCCACTGCCCAAAATCCCTCTAAGGACAGTAAGAGCCCAGAGAGGAATGATCCTGGCATTCAAACGCCAGAAAAGGGTGGTAACCTGGTGTTAAACGGCCACTCTGATGCCAATTCTGGCGTTCGAATGCCAGAAAAGGGCAGTAATCTAGCTTTAAACGCCCATTCTGCTGCCAATTCTGGCGTTCAAACGCCAGTAAAGGATCAGGCACCTGCAAGTGCTGATAACAACCCTTTTAAGCAGGCTTCTCCAACCACTTCTGTAGGAAATAAACCTGCAGCAACTAAGGTTAAAGAATACAAAGCCAAGATGCCTTATTCTCAGAAACTCTACCAAGCGAAACATGATAAATAATTTGTCCGCTTTGCAGACTATCTCAGGACTCTTGAAATAAAGATTCTGTTTGCAGAGTCACTTGAGCAAATACCCTCTTATGCTAAGTTCATGAAAGAGATTTTAAGTCATAAGAAGGATTGGAGAGAAACTGAAAAAGTTTTCCTCACTGAAGAATGCAGTGCAGTCATTCTGAAAAGCTTACCAAAGAAGCTTAAAGATCCCGAAAGCTTTATGATACCATACGCATTAGAGGGTACTTGTACCAAGATAGCTCTATGTGATCTTAGGGTAAGCATCAACCTAATCCCTGCATCCACTATCAAAAAGCTTGGTTTGACTGAAGAAGCCAAACCAACCCGAATGTCTCTCCAACTTGCTGATGGTTCCATTAAATTTCCATCAGGCATAATTGAGGACATGATTGTCAAGGTTGGGCTATTTGCCTTTCCCATTGACTTTGTAGTGCTGGAAATAGAGGAGCAAAAGAGTGCAACTCTCATTCTAGGAAGAGCTTTCCTAGCAACTGGACGAACTTTCATTGATGTCCAAAAAGGGGAGGTGACCTTGAGAGTTAATGAGGATGAGTTTAAGTTGAATGCTGTCAAAGCTATGCAGCATCCAGACACCCCAAACGACTGCATGAGAGTTGATATTATTGACTCCCTGGTGGAAGAGGTCAATATGATTGAAAGTCTCGAATCAAAGCTAGAAGACATCTTTAAAGATGTTCAGCCTGATCTGGAGGAACCAGAGAAAACAGAAGAACCTCTGAAAACTCCTCAGGAAGAGGAGAAACCTCCTAAACCCGAGCTCAAACCACTACCACCATCCCTGAAATATGCATTTCTGGGAGAAGATAACACTTTTCCAGTAATCATAAGCTCTACTTTAGAGCCACAGGAAGAGAAAGCACTAATTCAGGTGCTAAGGACACACAAGACAGCTCTTGGGTGGTCCATAAGTGATCTCAAGGGCATTAGCCAAGCCAGATACAAGCACAAGATCCTATTGGAGGATGATGCCAACGCAGTGGTTCAACCACAGTGGCGGCTAAATCCAGCCATGAAGGAGGTGGTATAGAAAGAGGTCACTAAGTTACTAGAGGCTGTAATTATTTATCCTATTTCTGATAGCCCCTAGGTGAGCCCTGTCCAAGTTATCCCCAAGAAGGGAGGCATGACAGTGGTTCATAATGAAAAGAATGAACTGGTTCCTACAAGAACAGTTACAGGGTGGCGTATATGTATTGACTACAGAAGACTCAATACAGCCACCAGAAAGGACTACTTTCCTTTACCATTCATAGACCATGCTAGAGAGACTAGCAGGCCATGAATACTACTACTTTTTGGATGGCTATTCAGGTTACAACCAAATTGTAGTAGATCCTCAGGACCAAGAGAAAACAGCATTCACATGTCCATTTGGTGTATTTACCTACAGAATGATGCCATTTGGTCTGTGCAATGCACCTGCAACCTTTCAGAGGTGCATGCTCTCTATCTTCTCTGATATGGTAGAGAAATTTCTGAAAGTCTTCATGGATGACTTCTCAGTATTTGGAGACTCATTTAGCTCATGTCTTGACCATTTAGCACTTTTCTGAAAAGGTGCCAAGAGATCAACCTAGTTTTAAACTGGGAGAAATGTCACTTTATGGTGACTGAAGGAATTTTTCTTGGGCACAAAATTTCGAACAAAAGAATAGAGGTGGATCAAGCTAAGGTAGAGGTAATTGAAAAATTACCACCACCTACCAATGTTAAGGCAATTAGAAGCTTTCTGGGGCATGCAGGATTCTATAGGAGGTTTATAAAGGATTTTTCAAAAATTGCAAAACCTCTGAGCAATTTGCTAGCTGCTGATACACCTTTTGTCTTTGACACAAAGTGCCTGCAGGCATTTGAGACCCTGAAAGCTAAGCTGGTCACAGCACCAGTCATTTCTGCACCAGACTAGACATTTCCATTTGAACTAATGTGTGATGACAATGACCATGCCATTGGTGCAGTATTCGAACAGAGGCATGACAAGCTTCTGCATGTCATTTATTATGCTAGCCGTGTTTTGAATGACACGCAGAAGAATTACACAACCACGGAAAAGGAGCTGCTTGTAGTGGTTTATGCCATTGACAAGTTCAGATCTTATTTAGTAGGATCAAAAGTGATTGTGTACACTGACTATACTGCTCTAAAATATCTCCTCACAAAGCAGGATTCAAAACCCAGACTCAGAAGATGGGTGTTGCTTCTGCAATAGTTTGATATAGAAATAAGAGACAGAAAAGGGACAGAGAACAAGGTAGCTGATCACCTATCCCGGATAGAACCAATAGCAGGAGTTTCCCTCCCTCCTACTGAGACCTCTAAAATCTTTCTGGATGAGCAACTCATTGCCATTCAGAAAGTACCATGGTTTGCAGACATTGCAAACTATAAAGCTGTGAGATTCATACCCAAAGAGTACAGTAAGCAACAAAGAAATTGATTTTTGATGCAAAATACTACTTGTGAGATGAACCATATCTCTTTAAGAGGTGTGCAGATGGAATAATCCATAGATGTGTACCTAGAGAAGAGGCACAGAAGATCCTATGACATTGCCATGGATCGCAATATGGAGGACATTTTGGAGGTGAGTGAATAGCCACTAAGGTCCTCCAATGTGGCTTCTACTGGCCTGCTCTCTATAGAGACTCCCGAGAGTTTGTACGTAACTGTGACAGTTGCCAGAGAGCTGGTAATCTACCTCACGGTTATGCCATGCCTCAACAAGGGATTTTAGAGATTGAGTTGTTTGATGTATGGGGAATTGACTTTATGGGACCTTTTTCACCATCATATTCAAACACTTATATCCTGGTGGCAGTAGCATAAATTAGATGTTTATAACAATTATATAAGTCATTTTATTTTTTTATTCATGTTTGTTAATATATTTCAGTAAATAATTTAGAAAAATGAAGGTTTAGAACATAAAGCATAGGAATCACAGAAAAAAAGATCTCACTGGCGTAAAAACGCCAGTAAGGAGGCATTTTGGGCGTTAAACGCCGGAATGGGCACCATTCTGGGCGTTTAACGCCAATAAAGGTAACATTCTGGGCATTAAACGCCAGAATGAGCAGCGTCCTGGCCGTTCAGAAAAATGCCTAGTGACAAAGGATTTCTGGCGTTTAATGCCAGCCAAGGTACCTGGCTGGGCGTTAAACGCCCAGATTGGCCAGCAAATGGGCGTTAAACGCCAAAATGGATACCATTCTGGGTGTTTAACACCATAACAGTAGGGGGAGGGGAATCTCATTCCCAATTCAAATTTTTTTCAAATTTTCTTGTTTTAATTCATAATTTTTTGCATAAACACATTACAAATCTTCATCTTTCAATTGCCAACTTCAAAAATTATTAATCTTATAAATTCTTCTTAATTCTTTTTTAATTCTTTTCAATTCTTTTTCAAAACGTTTTTAAATCTCATTTATCTTTCCAAATCTTTTTAAATCATCCATACTATCTTTTATTTCTTAGATGCATCAACAAAAATTCAGATTTCAATTCCTCATATCTTTTTCATATCTTTTAAATTTTAAAATCTATCTTTTTTATATCATGTTTATCTTTTATCAATCATATCTTTCTATCTTTTTTTTTCTAAAATTTTGAACCCTTTCCTCCCTCCCCTTTAAATGCACGTTTGGCCTTCCCCCTTGAGCCATCATTTGAATCTATCTCTCCCTCTCTTCCTCCTCTTTCTTTTTCTTTGCTTGAGGACAAGCAACTCTCTAAGTTTGGTGTATTTTTCTGTGATTACTAACCAAGATACTGGCACCTAAGGCCGGAGAAACCTCTAGAAAGAGGAAAGGGAAGACAATAGCTTCCACCTCCGAGTCATGGGTGATGGAGAGATTCATCTCAAAAGCCCATCACTAGAAAGAGGACGGATCAAACAAGAGAGCCCATTCATAGACCTCAACAAGAGCATGAGGAAATTCCTGATCAAGAAATTCCTGAGATACCTCAAGGGATGCATTTTCCTCCACACAACTATTGGGAGCAACTCAACACCTCTTTAGGAGATTTGAGTTCCAACATAGAGAAACTAAGGATGGAGCACCAAGAGCACTCCATTATCCTCTATGAAACTAGAGAGGACCAAAGAGCCATGAGAGAGGAACAACAAAGGCAAGGAAGAAACATTGAGGAGCTCAAACACTCCATAGGAACTTCAAGAGGAAGAACTAGCCAACATCACTAAGGTGGACCCGTTCTTTAATTTCCTTGTTCTTATTTTTCTATTTTTCAATTTTTATGCTTGATATTTTATTTATGTTTGTGTCTTCATTACATGATCATTAGTATTTAGAGTTTATGTCTTAAAGTTATGAATGTCCTATAAATCCTTCAACCTTCTTAAATGAAAAATGTTCCTCATTACAAAAGAACAAGAAGTACATGAATTTCGAGTTTTATCTTGAAATTAGTTTAATTATTTTGATGTGGTGGCAATACTTTTTGTTTTCTGAATGAATGCTTGAACAATACATATTTTTATAGTGAAGTTTATGAATGTTAAAATTGTTGGCTCTTGAAAGAATAATGAAAAAAGAGAAATGTTATTGACAATCTGAAAAATCATAAAATTGATTCTTGAAGCAAGAAAAAGAAGTGAAAAATACAAAGCTTGCGAAAAAAATGAAAAAAATTAAAGAAAAAGAAAAAGCAAGCAGAAAAAGCCAATAGCTCTTTAAACCAAAAGGCAAGAGCAAAAAGCCAATAACCCTTTAAACTAAAAGGCAAGGGTAAAAAGGATCCAAGGCTTTGAGCATTAATGGATAGGAGGGCCTAAAGGAATAAAATTCTGGCCTAAGCAGCTAAATCAAGTTGTCCCTAACCATGTGCTTGTGGCATGAAGGTCCAAGTGAAAAGCCTGAGACTGAGTGGTTAAAGTCGTGATCCAAAGCATAAAGAGTGTGCTTAAGAACTCTGGGCACCTCTAACTGGGGACTCTAGCAAATCTGAGTCACAATCTGAAAAGGTTCACCCAGTTATGTGTTTGTGGCATTTATGTATCCGGTGGTAATATTGGAAAACAAAATGCTTAGGGCCACGGCCAAGACTCATAAAGTAGCTGTGTTCAAGAATCAACATACTAAACTAGGAGAATCAATAACACTATCTTAATTCTGAGTTTATATAGATGCCAATCATTCTGAACTTCAAATGATACTCCAAAACTGTTCAGAAGCAAAAAGCTACTTGCCCGGCTCATCTAATTGGAACTAAGCTTCATTGATATTTTGGAATTTATTGTATATTCTCCTCTTTTTATCCTACTTTGTTTTCAGTTGCTTGGGGACAAGTAACAATTTAAGTTTGGTGTTGTGATGAGCGGATAATTTATACGCTTTTTAGCATTATTTTTACATAGTTTTTAGTATATTTTAGTTACTTTTTATATTATTTTTATTAGTTTTTATGCAAAAATCACATTTTTTGACTTTACTATGAGTTTGTGTGTTTTTTTTTAATTTCAGGTATTTTCTGGCTGAAATTGAGGGACCTGAGCAAAAATCTGATTTAGAGGCTGAGAACGGACTGCAGATGCTGTTGGATTCTGACCCTCCTGCACTCGAAGTGGATTTTCTGGAGCTAAAAAGACCCAATTGGTGCGCTCTCAATTGCGTTGGAAAGTAGACATCTTGGGCTTTCCAGAAATCTATAATAGTCCATACTTTGTCTGAGATTTGATGGCCCAAACTGGCGTCCAAACGCCGGTCAGAGACCCTTTTCTGGCGTAAAACACTAGAACTAGCACCAAAACTGGAGTTAAACGCCCAAACTGGCACCAAAACTGGCGTTTAACTCCAAGAATGGCCTATGCACGTTGAAGCTTTAATGCTCAACCCAAGCACACACCAAATGGGCTCCGGAAGTGGATTTCTACACTATCTGCACTTAGTTACTTATTTTCTGTAAACCTAGGTTACTAGTTGAGTATAAAAACTACTTTTAGAGATTCATTTTGTACCTCACGACATTTTTACATTCCTTATTGTATCTCTGACGGCATGAGTCTCTAAACCCCATGGTTGGGGGTGAGCAGCTCTGCTGTGTCTCAATGAATTAATGCAATTGCTACTATTTTCCATTCAATTACGCTTGTCTCTATTCTAAGATATTCACTCGTACTTCAACACGATGAATGTGATGATTCGTGACACTTATCATCATTCTCAATTCCATGAACGCATGCTTGACAACCACTTCCGTTCTATCTGAGCTCAACGTAGTCATTGGGCGACAGCTTGAGTGTGTATCTCTTGGACTCTTGATTCACGAGTTAATTGCCTCTCCTGACAACAGAGCATTCAAATCTGTGAGATCAGCATCTTCGTGGTAGAGGCTAGAATCAATTGGCAGCATTCTTGAGATCTGGAAAGTCTAAACCTTGTCTGTGGTATTTCGAGTAGGATCTAGGAAGGGATGACCGTGACGAGCTTCAAACTCACGGCTGTTGGGTGCAGTGACAGTGTGCAAAAGGATCAATGGATCTTATTCCAACACAAGTGAGAACTGACAGATGATTAGCCCTGCAGTGAGAACCGTAGCCGAACCATTTTCATTGAGAGGACGGATGGTAGCCATTGACAACGGTAATCCACCAACATAAAGCCTGCCATAGAAAGAGCCATGCGTGTTTGGAGAAAAAGACAGTAGGAAAGCAACGATTCAGAAGACAGAGCATCTCCAGAACCTCAACCTATTCCTCGTCACTGAATCACAAGTATCATTTATTTCATGTTCTTTTACTTTTTACAAAATAAAACTAAGAATTGTTATTGATGTCCTGACTAAGAATAATAAGATAACCATGGCTTGCTTCAAGCCGGCAATCTCCGTGCATTCGACCCTTACTCACGCCAGGTATTACTTGGACGACCCAGTGCACTTGCTGGTTAGTTGTGCAGAGTTGTGGAAAGTGTGAATCACAATTTCGTGCACAAGTGGGGATGAGGAGCTCTGCTGTGTCTCAATGGATTAATTCAATTACTACTGTTTTCTATTCAATCACGCTTGATTCTATTCTAAGATACTCACTCGTACTTCAATCTGGAGAAGGTGATGATCCGTGACACTCATCATTATTCTCAATTCTATGAACGCGTGCCTAACAACCACTCTCGTTCTATCTGAGCTCAACGTAGTCATTGGGTGACAGCTTAAGTGCGTATCTCTTGGGTTTCAGATTCACAGACCGAGTCTATGAGATCAAAACCTTCATGATAGAGGCTAGAACCAATTGACAGCATTCCTGAGATCCAGAAAGTCTAAACCTTGTCTGTGGTATTCCGAGTAGGATCTAGAAGGGGATGACTGTGACGAGCTTCAAACTTGCGAATGTTGGGCGCAGTGACAGTGTGAAAAAGGATAATGGTCCTATTCTGATGCTAGCGAGAACCGACAGATGATTAGCCGTGCGGTAGCTGTACCCAGTATTTTTCATCCGAGACGAGCAATTCGACAGTTGATTAGTTGTGCAAAAATCGTACCTGGTATTTCTCATCTGAGAGGATCATATAGCTTGCCATTGAAGGAGCCATGCGTGTTTGGAGAAGAAGACAGTATGAAACCAGAGATTCAGATGACGGAGCATCTCCGGAACCCCAACCTGTTCCTCATTACTGAATCACAAGTATCATTTATTTCATGTTCTTTTACTTTTTACAAATAAAACTAAGAAATTTTATTGATATCCTGACTAAGAATAATAAGATAACCATAGCTTGCTTCAAGCCGGCAATCTCCGTGGGATCGACCCTTACTCACGTAAGGTATTACTTGGACGACCCAGTGCGGGTTGTTAACCTTTCCAAGATTGGTGAGCCCAAGCGACGTTCTGGCGTCAGTTTGGTATCAGAGCAAGGTCGGTCTGCGTGGCCTTCACCTTGCTTTAGTAAAATTTTATTTGGTTCATGGGTACGGTCTTTAGTGCGGTTCACTCGCTGTTGGTACGAGTCATCATCAGTACGGATTGTCTGCTATGAAGTTTCGGGTCATATCATTCTTTTCTCTTCTTTTGGTGGCATTTCTGTTGGTGATTATCTTCGTTCATTTCCATCATTATCATCATTGTGCATTCTCATCATCATCACAATATCAACATCCAAGCATCAGTCTCATTGCATAGTAGTAAAAAATGGCTCCGAAGCGTAGAACTACTCAAGAGAATGAAATGGAGGAGTTATACCGTCAAGTTAAGGAGTTGCAAGAGCAAATTGCAAAATATGAAGCTGCTCAAAATAATCATGGCAGGCAGAGTGATGACAGTTCTTCTAGTGAATAAGATAATGCAAATCCATTTCATTATTCTTCATCGTCTGAAGATTTGTCCACACAAAGAGCACGACACAACATGACTCACAAAGTTAAAGACTTAGGAATCAAAATTGATGTTCCTGAGTTTGATGGGAGACTCCAACCAGATGATTTCATCGACTGGCTTTGCACAGTGGGAAGAGTGTTCGAGTTAAAAGACATTCCAAATGACAAGCGCGTGAAGCTTGTAGCAATCAAGTTGAAGAAGCATGTGTCAGTTTGGTGGGAGAATCTCAAGCGTCAACGAGAAAGAGAAGGAAGAAGAAAGATCAAGACATGGGATAAAATGTGTCGTGAGCTCAAGCACAAGTTCCTTCCTGAACATTACAGGCAAGATACCTTCATCAAATTTCATAATTTGAAGCAAAAGTTGTTATCTGTGGAAGAATATACAATAGACTTCGAAGAGCTGCTTATGAAGTGTGACATTCAAGAGCCTGAAGAACAAACAATTGCTCGTTATTTTGGAGGACTGAACACAGAAGTTTCTAATGTCATTCAGTTGCAACCATATTGGACTTTGGATGATGTCATTAGGTTGTCATTAAAGATTGAAAAACAAAGAACACAAAGGAATAACACTTAGTCGCCAAAGAACAAAGAAGTCATCCTTGATATTCAACAAGAAGTGAAGACAAAATTTTTTAAAGGCAACAAGGAGCGTGGATCATCAGGTAGGAAATGCTTCATATGTCAAGGTTTTAGGCATGTTGCTACTGAATGTCCAAACCGAAGGTTTATCACTCTTGTCGAGGAAGAGGTTAATGAAGAACCAATTCAAGAGCAATAGGAGGAAGGTGGGGTTAACTATGCTATTGAAGAAGTTCCACCCGATTGTGGAGAAGCTTTAGTAGTTTGTTGAAACTTAAATACTGCAAGGGTAATAGAAGACGAGAGTTGGCGACGCCACAACATCTTTCATACAAGATGCACTGTTGAAGAGAAGGTTTTCAAGGTCATCATAGATAGCGGAAGTTTTGAAAATGTTGTTTCAAATTATATGGTAGACAACCTGAAGCTTTCAACCGAGTTACATCCTCATCCTTACAAGTTGCATTGGTTAAAAAAGGAGAATGAAGTTAAAGTAACAAGGCGATGTTGTGTCCAATTTTCTATGGGAAGCAAATACAAGGATAAAGTATGGTGTGACGTCATCCTGATGGACGCGTGTCATTTACTGTTAGGACGTCCTTGGCAATATAATCGTCGAGCTATTCATGATGGTTTCAAAAATACATACTCTTTTATCAAAGATGGCAAGAAGATCATATTAACTCCGTTACAATATGTAGATGGTCAAAAGAATCAAGTTGAGCTGTGCCTTTTCACATCTTTCAAATGCACTCACCAATGGAATCTTTCGCCAATACAAGATGAGCTTTTCTCAACCTAGGGAGGATAATGCAGGAGCCCTTTCCAACCCAGGAAGAATGATGCAGGAGCATGTATCTTTATATTTGTGTCGTTAATTAAAGTAGTCTAGTTTAGCATATATTATTACATTGTGTTATGAGTTAGTCCCACATTACCCGAGTCATGAAAGTTTCCCCTCCCCTACTAGTATAAAGATGCGTATGTACCCCTTTTATTCATCAGAGTTGAATTGAATGAGTTATATATTGAAATAAGTTGTGTGCTTATTTTCCTCTAGGCTCTTTGAGAGTAAGAGGTGCATCCTTGGCTTAGCCAACCAAGGTGGGTTCATGGCTACTTTCACCATAATGGGATTGTTAACCTCGCCAAGATTGGTGAGCCCAAGCGATGTCCCAGTGTCAGTTGTTTATTTATTTGCGTTGGACGACCCAGGGGCTGAGGCAAATTTTATTTCATCTTCTCTCGTCTCCATACTGGGTTTGCTATTTGTACACCTGCCTCCTTTCTGAATTGAGGTTGGAAATGGAGTAATAGAGCATGGGTTAGGTGGCTGTGAAGAAGTGGAAATATTGGTACAAGGAATTTCTATTGTGGAGGATTTCTTGGTGATGGAATTGGGACGTTATGAAGTAGTTTTGGGTGCACGGTGTATTGCTAGTTTGGGTAAATTTGAAGGGGATTATAACGCCTTATCCTTGAGCTGGATGTTGAATGGGAAGAAGGTGACTTTGCACGGTGATCCCTCTTTAGGGAGAAGTCGAGATAGTGCAAAAGTGACTTTAAATGCCCTGAGAAATAATGAAGAGGGCTTTCTCGTAACCCCTGTGTTCATTGCCGATTCTATAGAAGCCCAACTATCTGTTTCGTCAGCAACTTTGGCAATTTTGCAGCAATTTGAGGATGTCTTTCAGTCCCCATATAGTCTTCCTCCACAAAGAACTCACGATCATGCTATAGTATTAAAAGACGGTGTAGAGATTCCAAACATTAGACCTTACAGATATCCACATTATTAGAAGGCAGAAATAGAAAAAATAATTAATGAAATGCTGCAGATTGGGATTATTCGGCCCAGCACAAGTCCCTTCTCGAGCCCAGTAATTCTGGTAAAGAAAAAGGATGGTGGGTGGAGGTTTTGCGTCAACTATAGGGCCCTCAATAAGATCACGGTGCCGGACAAATTTCCTATTCCTATTATAGAGGAGCTATTGGATGAGCTCGATGGTGCAACAGTGTTTTTCAAATTGGATCTTAAATCTGGATATCATCAAATTCAAATGAAGAAGGAAGATATTCATAAGACAGCTTTTCGCACCCACGACGGCCATTACGAATTCCTTGTAATGCCTTTTGGCCTCATAAACACTCCATCAACTTTTCAAGCTCTCATGAACACTGTATTTCGTCCGTTTCTCAAAAAAATTTCTCTAGTTTTCTTTGATGACATCCTTATTTATAGCAAGGATATCATTATCCACAGAGGTCATTTGCAGAATATTTTTGAGGTACTGAGACAGCCAGTTTATTGGTAAATAAAAAGAAGTGCTGTTTTGAAGCAACGAGTATTAAGTACCTTGGCCATGTTATTTCTGCCGAAGGGGTGGCGGCTGATCCTAAGAAACTCAGAGATATGCTTGACTGGCCTCCACCAAAAGATCAGCTTGAGGGGTTTCTTGGGTTTAACCAGATATTATCTACGTTTTGTAAAAGGGTATGGTACTATTTCTGCTCCTCTCACCCAACTTCTCAAAAAGGACTTTTTTAATTGGGGTAAGGATGCTGAATCTGCTTTTCAAATGCTCAAAACAACTATGGTTTCAGTTCCGATTTTAGCCATTCCATGCTTTTCTAAACCTTTCCAGCTGGAAACCGATGCATTCGGAAAGGGAGTGGGTGCTGTCTTGATGCAGGAGGGTCGGCCAATTGCTTTTATGAGCCAAAAACTCTCAGAAATAGCCCAGCAGAAATCTGTCTACGAAAGAGAGCTGATGGCAATTGTTCTAGCTATTCAAAAGTGGAAACACTATCTCATGGGACAGTAGTTCACGGTTTTTACTGATCAAAAGTCCTTGAAGTTTTTATTAGATCAGCGAGTAGCAGAAGAAGCCCATCAGAAATGGTTATCCAAGTTACTGGGATACAATTTTGACATTAAATATAAGGCAGGGACAGAAAACAGGGTGGCTGATGACCTTTCTAGGAAATTTCATTTCTCCTCCTTGTCTTTTTTGGTGTCGTTGCCGGTAAAAAATTTTACAAATAAAGTCTCGTTGTAAGTATAGTTTCTAAACCAACAAAAATCCTTTCGTACAATAGTTTTGGTTGTCACTAAAGCAAATCCAATAAAATTTATAACCGAAGTATTAAAACCTCAGGTCATCTCTCAAGGAATTGCAGGGAAGTGTGATTTATTATTGGTTATGGAAAAAGGTATATTTATGGATTTTTGAAATAGGGAACAAGGAAATAAATTAACAATAAAGTAAATTAATTATCATGAACACCCTTGCAAGGTATAAGAACTGGAAATCCAATCCTAGTTATCCTTATAAGGTGTGATGAGAATTGTTTATTGCTCCCACTTAGTTAACCCGTACTAAATAAAGGAAAGTCAAGTGGACCAATTAAATTGATTCCTCAAATCCTAGTCAACTCCTAAGGAAAGACTAGCTTTAGAGGGATCCAATTCAACCAGCAAACTTCAAATATCAATCAACAGCTGAGTTTGATAACTCAAGTGTCACCAATTACTCTACCAAAGCAAAGGGAGGAGAAAAATCCAAATTATTTATATCCTAAATGGAAGAAAGAAGTCATAAATCTAAAATACCTCAATTTATATTAAATAAAGAAATCAATTCTAACATGAAGAATTGATAAACCACTATTTTATAGTTTATTTTGTGTTTAATTGAGTGGTTTTTATCAAGTCTTTACCCACTTATTCATATGATTTGCATCGCTGTACAACTCCTTCCTAGTCTTGATCTATGGTTGAAAACTTGCTTCCTAGAGATCTTTTTATTGTGTATTTTAATTCTCTTTTATACCATTCAATGCCGTGATCTGTGTTAAGTGTTTTAGAGATTACAGGGCAGGAATGGCTTAGAGAATGGAGAGGAAGCTTGCAAAAATGGAAGAAACACAAGAAACCAAGGAGATGACCAGCGAACACCGACGCGGACGCATGGCTCACGCAACCGCGCGAAATGGAGAAAATCGCAATGACGCGTTCGCGTGTCTGACGCGAACACGTGGATTGGAATCTGAACGAATGACGCGAATGCGTGGATGACGCATACGCGTGGCAAGGAAAACGCTGAATGACGCGCACGCGTGGACGACGCGCACGCGTGGACGACGCGCACGCGTTACATGCGCGATCTGTGGAATTAACAAAAATCGCTGGGGGCGATTTCTGGGCTGTTTTTGACCCAGTTTTCGGTCCAGAAAACACAAATTAGAGGCTATAAAGTGGGGGAATGCATCCATTCATCAGACAAGGCTCATAATTCACAATTTTAGTTTTAGATGTAGTTCTCTAGAGAGAGAGGCTCTCTCATCTCTCTTAGGTTTTAGGATTAGGATTTCTCTTTTACTTTTAATTCTTCTAGTACTTTAGTTTATTTATTTTCCCTTGTTGATTATTTGATGTTGTTACTTTAATTTATGAATCCTCGTGTCAGATTTGATTTTTCTTATTTATGCAATTTGAGGTATCTCATATTTATGACTTTAATTTAGCTTTTTACACTCTTAGCTTTGGTTGAGTAATTGGAGACACTTGAGTTATCAAACTCTTTGTTCATTGAAAATTGGAATTCTTTGCTGATTGATTTGAATTTCCCTAACTCTAGTCTTTTCTTAGGAATTGACTAGGACCTGAGGAATCAAATTGATTTATCCACTTAACATACCTTCATAGTTAGAGGTTTTCCAACTGGGAGCAAAAGCCAATTCTCATTACAATTGATAAGGATAACTAGGATAGGACGTCCAGTTCTCATACCTTGCCAAGAGCTTTTCTAGTTATTAGTTTACTTCTTTTACCATTTACTTTTCTTGTTCTCTTATCCAAAACCCCCAAAAACACACTTTTCCATAACCAATTATAAGCACACTTCCCTGCAATTCCTTGAGAGACGACCCGAGGTTTAAATACTTCGGTTATCAATTTTATTAGGGGTTTGTTACTTGTGACAACAAAACTTTTGTACGAAAGGATTCTCTATTGGTTTAGAAACTATACTTACAACGCAATTATATTTTTGTGAATTTCTTTACCGATAGAAATCAGTTCGTTAAGAATTCATAAACCAAATTGGGAAGATAAATAAACTAAAGTAATAGAATAAATAAAAGTAGAAAAGAAACTAAATTAAAGGAACATTGAACCTGGAATTGAGAAGAAATCATAATCCTAAAAGAAATCCTAAATCCTAAATCTTAAAACCTAAGAGAGAGAGGAGATAGCCTCTCTACCTAGAAAACTACATCTAAAGCTAAAATTGTGAATAATGAATGTTGTGACTCTGTTGTTCCTTGAATGGATGCATTCCCCCACTTTATAGCCTCTAATCTGTGTTTTCTGGGCCTGGATTTGGGCCAAAAAGGAGTCCAGAAATCGCTGGGGACGTTTTTTGCAATTTTCTGTACGTGGCGTCTATCACGCGTGCGCGTAGGTCACGCGTGCGCGTCATTTGGAAGTTTTCCTTGTCACGCGTACGCGTCAGTCACGCGTACGCGTCGCTTGTGTTTTGCGCTAGGCATGCGTTCGCGTCGTCCACGCGTGCGCGTTGCTTGGGTTCTGCACAAGTCACTTGTTCGCGTCGTCCATGCGTGCGCATTGCTGCTATTTCCTTCAAAACTTCATTTTCGCGCGTTCCTTCCAGTTTTGCATGTTTCCTTCCTATTCTCTAAGCCATTTCTGCCTTATAAAGCCTGAAAATACTCAACACACGGATCACGACATCGAATGATAATAAAGGATAATTAAAATCAATAATTTTATGGTCTAGGAAACATATTTTCACATGTATTAAGGAATAAGGAAGGAATTGTAAAACCATGCAATTTATATGAATAAGTGAGCAAAGACTTGATAGAAATCACTCAATTGAGCATAATATAAATCATAAAATAGTAGTTTATCAGCGATCAACTTCAGTGACAGAGATAAGGAGTTTCCTAGGTTTGGCAGGGTATTATTGCAGATTCATTAAGGGATTTTCACAGGTCGCCTTACCTTTAACTAAGTTGACTAGGAAGGATATGCCTTTTATCTGGACTCTGGAGTGTGAAGAGAGTTTTTAAGCATTGAAGCACAGGTTGACTACTACACCCATGTTGGTATTGCCTGAACCAAGTGAACCGTTTGAAGTGTACTGTGATGCATCATTAAAGGGTTTAGGGTGCGTTCTGATGCAGGACTGGAATGTTGTAGCATATGCCTCACGGCAATTAAAGCTGCATGTGATGAACTATTTGACACATGATTTGGAACTTGCTGCTGTTGTGTTTGCTCTAAAGATCTAGAGGCACTATCTCTATGGTGTCAAGTTTCATGTTTTCTCAAACCATAAGAATTTGAAGTATCTCTTTGAGTAGAAAGAGTTGAATATGTGTCAGAGGAGTTGGATGGAGATTCTGAAGGATTATGATTTCAAATTGAATTACCAACCAGGAAAACCGAACGTTGTGGCAGACGCCTTGAGTCAGAAGTCTTTATATGCAGCTTGGATGATGTTGTGAGAAGAAGAGTTACTAAAGGCATTTCAAGGTTTAAATTTGGGAGTTAGAGAAAAATCTGGAATTCTGTGTTTGAGTCAGTTGCAGATTTCAAGTTATTTTAAATCAGAACTTCTGAAGGCTCATCGAGATAGTGAAGCATTACGTAAGGTATTACCAGCAGTTGAACAGGAAAAATAGTGGAGAGTGTCAGAAGATCAGGATGGTTTGTGGAGGTTCAAGAACCGGATCATTGTGCTAGACGGATGGTCAATTAGAGAGAACTATCCAGACCTTGGAGGATATGCTAAGGGCTTGTGTTTTGGACTAGCCGGCGAGCTGGGATTGATATATGCCATTAGTGGAGTTTTCTTATAATAATAGCTACCATGCAAGCATCGGAATGGCTCTATATGAGGCTCTGTATGGCAGAAAATGTCAATCCTCGCTATGTTGGTATGAAACTAGAGAAAGAAGTTTACTAGGGCCTGAGATGATAACTGAAACTACTGAGCAAATAAAGAAGATTCGTAGCCGAATGCTTATAGCCCAGAGCCGTCAAAAGAGTTATGTTGATCTAAGGAGAAAGCCTTTGGAATTTGAAGAAGGGGAGCATGTCTTTCTGAAGGTTATACCAACCACTGAAGGAAGAAGAGCTATTAAGACTAAGAAACTGAATCCCCATTATATTGGACCGTTTGAGATCCTGAGAAGAATTGGACCGATAGCTTATAGAATTACTTTACCGCCTTATCTTTTGAACTTGCATGATGTGCTTTATATATCACAGCTTTGGGAGTATACTCCTGATGCGAGTCATGTTCTGGAACCAAAACCGATTCAAATAAGAGGAGTTCTAACACTTCCAGTAATTCCGGTAAGAATTGATGACACCAGCGTTAAACGATTGCGTGGAAAGAAAGTATCATTGGTAAAAGTAGCTTGGAGTCGAGCTGGTATTGAGGAACATACTAGGGACCTCGAATCAGACATGTGGAAAGACTACCCACATCTCTTTTCAGGTAACTGAATTCGAATTTTGAGGACAAAATTCTTTGTTAGATGGGTAAGATGTAAACCCCGTTAAATTAGTAAGTAATTAGCCAATAAATTAATTTTTAATAAAGGAGATTAGAAACATGAATATTATATCAAATAAGGATAGAGCTCATCGAAACAAGAATTTTGACACTAATTTTGAAGAAATCGGCCCAAGGTTGAACCGAATGGGCCGAACCGGTCAAACCAGGCCCAAATCGGGCCCGTGGAACCAACCGAGCCAACCCTTAAATAAACCCAATCTCTTTCATTACCCCATTATATCTGAAGTAGCGTTGCAGCAACAGGGGAGAGGAGTGAAGGAAAATTCCCCGTAACCTTACGTTGATTTTAAATCACCATAACTCCTTCATCCGAACTCCGATTGTCGCACCGTTTGTGGCCATGTGACCACCGCGTCGAGCTCTACGTTTCTACCGGAACAATTTTATAGGTAAACCATTAATCACTCTCAGCCACTCTTTTCCCCCAACTTTTGAAAGTTTTGTACGGGTTTGAATTTCTTTACTTTTTTCATGTTTTAGGATCCAATTAGCTTGAGAAAAATATTTACTCTTTCTTATGTGAAGTTTGGGTAAGGTGAGGATACCATAATTCCATTTTAATTTTACTAAATTTGAGCTTTGGGTATTAAATTGGGTATATATGTGTTTTGAATGTGTATTAGGTTGTGAATAAATAATTGGAGCTTGAAATTATGAATATTGGAATTTGGAGGAAGCTGAGCCTAGTGTTTATTGGATTTTGAGGAGCGTTTGTTTTAATTAAATTGCCTTGAATGTCACGTGGGAATCGGCCAAGGTATGGTTTAGGTTTCTTACATTTAATATGTAAGGTTCTATGAAAACTTAGGCTAGGTTGGAATGAATGTGTATATAATTATTGCTTAGCATCTTGTCAATTAGTTGATTTGGTTTGGTGTTTGTGTGAATTGAATAGCTTGATGATTATGAATTTGAGAATGTAAGTTTATAGTTGATAATGCTTGATGAATTGGACTATGATTATAGTGATGATTGCTATGGTAATGAAGAAGGGTATGTAATGTTGATTTGGTGAGATTTGAAGTGTGTAAAAAGAGACTTTTGAATTGAAAATGAGGTTTATGAGGTTTTGTTGCACTTTGGTTTTGGACTGAATTTTGGCAGGCTATAACTTGGCTTCCGGAATCCCAAATTGATTTCAAATGGTTTTAGATGAAAATTGGGTTCGTAAAGTTTATGTCGTTCGAAGAACGGAAGAAAAACTATTTAAAACGATTGAGTTATGCCCGTCGGAAATTTTGGTGTAGAATATGTAATTTATATGTGACTATACATGAAACTTGTTATAATTCTGCAGCTTTGCTACTGATATGTTTTTTTAAGAGAATGTACGTCCACGCGTACGCGTGGCATGGGTTTTGGCAATGCGTACACGACTGGTCCCATGCGTACGCAGAAGGGGCTAACAAGCATGTTCACGCATACGCGTGACCCATGCACACGCATGATATGAAGTTTTCACCCACGCGTACGCATGAAGAGGGACGCGCGCGCGAGCTGCACTTTCACACTTCCATGTGTACGCGTGACCCCTGTTACAGCATACATGATTTTTGAGTTTTAAAACCCTATTTCAATTTCTAAACCTCTATTTTCATTCCTTTGGTCATAAATAGTAGTATTAAATATGATAATCAGATGGAGTCAGAAAATGGAGATAACTTGAAGGTGAAGTAAAGTTGAAATGTGATGAATTGATTATGAAATGTTACGGATAATTATATATGATACTTGGCTGGATATTCAGATGAGATATTCAGATGAATGATTATTTATGATACTTGGCTTGAATGATTAAATGATTTGAGGTACGAGATTCCCTGGGTAAAGTATTGTGGCTTGCCACCACGTGTACTTGGTTGAAAACTCGATACTCTGTTGACCCTACGACGTAAGGGTGACCGGGCACTTATAAATCCCCGGGAATGTTAACCCCCATTGAGCAATATTGATTATTTGAGAAAAAGCTATGCATAGACTCTTGGGGATGCATGTCGAAGGACAATCTAAGATTTTCAGACTTGTCGGGTTGGCTGGATAACCGACAGATGAGCCTCATCAGCCATAGGACAGGCATGCATCATATGCATACTACTTGAATTACTTGCTTGTGCATAAAATGGGTGTGCCTAAGAGTACTTGCCATGCTAAATGTATATTTGTTACCTGCAGTATTTGTAACCTTCTTGTGCTTGCCTGTATCTGTTTATTTATCTGTGAAATGCTGACGGAGATGGAGGTATGGAGGAATGGCAGTATGGGATTTAGAATTAAGGTTAAGTTAGGCTTAGATACTCTTAGAAAACCACCTTTTATGGCTTCTATTTAATACTTTAAGCTCTATAATCTGAGTGTCGGCGTTCTAGGATTGCCTCTGACATTCTCAGGAGCTTATATATTATGTGTGTGGCACCTTACCATACTGAGAACCTCCGGTTCTCATTCCATACTATGTTGTTGTTTTTCAGTTGCAGGTCGAGAGGCATCTCGTTAGGCGTCTGAACCCCTGAAGCGAAGTGGTTACTGGGTTATTTTGTTGTACAGTGATGTATATATATGTACTTAGCTCTCTCTCTCTCTCTCTCTCTCTCTCTCTCTCTCTCTCTCTTCGCATAACTTGCTCTTTTGATCCTTTTAGAGGTTTATGGAGAGGCATAATTTTATTTATGTACATTTGGGTTTTGGATATATATACATGTGTGTGTGTGTGTGTGTGTGTGTGTGTGTGTGTGTGTGTGTGTGTGTGTGTGTGTGTGTGTGTGTGTGTGCGCGTGTGTGTGTGTGTGCGCGTGCAAATATTCTCCAGCCAGTCTTGACTTCGCGGGCTGAGTTAGGAGCTTGTTATTTTGTATCTTTGGCACTCTATTCCTACTTTTATAATCTTATGTTTGATGGTTATAGCTTTTTTAGCACGCAGGTTAACTCGTTTCTTGAGCGTTACATTTTTTTGTTTCGCGATTTTTATTTCCTCTATTTTTCAAAGCTCCTAGCATATTATAATCTTTCTACTATTATACGTATACATTTTATTTTAGAGGTCGTAATACCCCACCACTTCTGTTTTACGACTTAAGCGTAGTGTGTGTGTGTGTGTGTGCAAATATTCTCCGGCCAGTCTTGACTTCGCGGGCTGAGTTAGGAGCTTATTATTTTGTATCTTTGGCACTCTATTCCTACTTTTATAATCTTATGTTTGATGGTTATAGCTTTTTTAGTACGCAGGTTAACTCGTTTCTTGAGCGTTGCATTTTTTTTGTTTCGCGATTTTTATTTCCTCTATTTTTCAAAGCTCCTAGCATATTATAATCTTTCTGCTATTATACGTATACATTTTATTTTAGAGGTCATAATACCCCATCTCTTCTGTTTTACGACTTAAGCGTAAAGTTCAGTGTGGTAGGATGTTACATTTGATATTTTTTATTTATATATATTTAATTACTTTTATATTAATAATTATGAATAAAAGAATATAATTTATTTAAATATAAGTGAATATAAAATTAAAATAATATCTAAAAAATTATTATACATTTTTACTATATAATTAATTATTAACATTTAAAATAATAAAAAATAATATAACTTAGTATTAAGGAGAACATGTAGGAAAAAAAAACCAATTTGTACAACTATGATTTTTACTAGTTGAAATTTTAGTTTACTAATTTTCTAGTTGAACCGACCAATCTAATTTTTACCACTATAGTTTTTACAATACGAAAGTGGCTAAGTGAATATTTAATTTTGGTGGATAAAATATAAAAAAAAGTGGTGAATAGTCTAAAACTAAAAAATATTATTTTCAATTTTGTACTCTTTTTAAAAAATGTTTTTGTTAAAAATATTTTTAAAATATTTAATCAATCATATTTTCATACTTTATTTTTATTTTCATAAAAAATAAAAATAAAAACACCCAAAACAATTAGTCCCTAATATTTTACTTTATATTGTTAATAAAAAATAGATAAAAAAATTGATATATTTTTGTCAATTTATAATTAATGCAATTAAAATTTGAAGAACCATTTTGGACTTTGGTTTAGGGTGCAAACCCCAAATATCACTCCGGGACTTAGACTCGGCCTAAACACTTAAGAAAGAAAAAGAACCAAATGCAGAAAGATGAAATGAGTTGGCTTATGGTAAGGACTCGGTGCACGTGCAAGGGAATAAATATATGGGAACCAATTAACCACCATCATATTATTTGATATTTATTTTTTGCATTTTCTTTATACACGTATGTGTTGTGGATATGAAAAATGTATTCTTTTGTTACCATAAGAGGGGAAAAAAAAATCAAAGCGGTGATTTAAGAAAAAATAAGAGACAAAAAATAAAAAGAAAATAAATAAAAATTTTTATTTTTCTTTATTTAAATGCTAAAAAAATAGAAAGAAAAAAAATTTAGTATAAATTTTACTAAAAAAATTTTCTATCCATTACAAATAAAAAAATAAAAAATATTATCTATTGTATAACAATATTATTCATAGTTCTATTATTAATACTAATTATCAATATAAATTTAATTTTAATAATTTTAATATATTATTGTAATAAAAATTTAAATTTAAACATTATATATGTATTAAATAAATAATTTAAATTAAATATATAAAATTATAATATTTTATAATATTTATAAAATATAATAAAATATAAATAAATAAAAATATTTATATTTTATTTTATTATAAGAGTATTAATATAATTTTATACAACAACAATAACAATAAAGTCTTGTCCTATTAGGTGGGTCGACTACATGAATTAAACGACGCCATTAAACTCTATCATGTATCATGTCTATTAAGAGACCGTTAACATGTAGATCTCGTTTGACCACCTTATGGATGATCTTCTTAAGTCTTCCTCTGCCTTTTAGCTTTTGTCCATCTTCCATCACATCTATCCTCTTGATTGGGTGTTCTGTCGGTCTTCTTCTCACATGTCCGAACCACGCGTGATTCTACTGTCTTTTCCACAACTACTCCAACTCACTCTCTTATATCTTCATTCATTATTCTATCCAATCGTGTATGACCACTCATTCATATCAACATCTTCATCTCTATCACACTTAACTTATGTTCGTACTTCTCTTTGCCTGCCCAACACTCTATACCATGAAGCATAGTCAGATAGCAGTACGATAAAATTTACCTCTAAGTTTTAAAGGTATTTTTTGTCACATATAAAACCAAGCGCACTTTGCCATTTTGACTAACCTGCTTGAATCGTATAATTTACATCCTGTTTAATCTCACCAAGATACTTAAAACTCTTAACTTTTCGTAGGATGCTATATCAAATCTTCACCTTTATATAAGGATTTTACATTTCATATGTTCCGTCTTGCTACAGCTTATATTTAGACCATACACTTTCATAACTCCAATTTCTTATTTAGCTCTTTCCTTAACTCTCCCGTAAAAACAATATCATCGATAAAAAATATACACTATAATACAAATTCTGTGAGTATTTCCAAGACTAATATAAAAAAATATAAACTTAAAGATAATTTTTTGTATAATACTATAAAAATTTTTACTCCTTTTCTTATTCAAACAAATTTTTTTTTAAAAAAATTTTATTCATTTTTTCTCTATCCTAACAACACATAAAATTTTTTCTTTTATTTTTTATCCTCTCATTTTCTTTCCTTTTATTTTCTTTCTTTTAAGTCCAAACAAAACTTTGGTTAGAGCAACTCCAATAGTTGCTTTTTTTTAGTTCCTATTACTGTGCACGTCAGTAAATATAGGAACTAACCATTGGAGTGAGTTGGGAAAAAATGCTTTCTCTTGGATCAAGAATGGGGAGTCCCTCTGAACGGGGACTCCCATTGTCTAAGAATTATATAAAATAAATAATTATATAAAATTTTAAATAATTAAATAATAATTAATTCAATAATAATTATAATAATTAATTATATTAAATAATAATTAATTTATTAATAATTATAACAATTAATTAAATTTTTATTTAATTAATGATTTATATTAATTATTTATATCATAATTAATATTAAATATTATTTATATTATTATATTAAATTATAATTAATTAAATTTATTTACATTAAAAAATATATTTAATTTTTACACCTTACAAAATAAATTTTGATTGGATTAGTTATTTTTATTTTTAAAATTTAAAATGCTAATTATATTATTAAAATTAGCAGTTGTAAAAATTAGCCGTTACAAAATTAGCCGTTGAAAACTTTAATTAATGTAATCTCGAATTATATATTATGTATTATTGTTATATATAAATTCATTTAATATTAATATCTTTTAATAGTAAATTATTTTTAAATTTATAAATCTAAATAATATTATTGAAAAAAATTAATTACATTAATTTTAAATATTTTAATTAATTAATTAAGTGGGACCACAATAGGAACTAAAGTTAGTTCCTCCTAATGGAGAAGAGAGAGATGCTTTGAGTTCCTATTTACTGTTTATGATGCAAAAACTGATGTGGAGTTACTTTTTATGACAGGTGGGCCATAAACAGAAACTGGGATGAGTTCCCTACTGGAGATGGTCTTAGGGCTCCAGCCTTTTTTAAAACTTAGAAAGGGTTCCCAGTTACCTGCGCCGTGTGCCTGTGCGAGTGTGTTGATTCCTTCTTTCTCTCCCTCTCTCTGTATATATATTTTATGAACTCCGTTTTGTTAGTGATTTCTGTGAGTTGGAAGCGGGAAAACGGACACGGCGGCCATAGCAATACTCGCTCAGTCGCTAGTCGTTTTCCCCTTTTCGGACTACACACCTTCTTTCTTTCCTTTTCTCTTATCTCCACTTACCTCTTTTTTGTTCTCTCTCTCTCTCTCTCTCTCTCTCTCTCTCTGTGTTAAAGGCAAAGCGACACGTCGTTTCTGTGTTGTGAGGACTTAGAATCGGATCGTTAGGGTTTAGTTTTTTTTTTCTGTGAGATGGATGAGAGCGTCCTCGACGACATCATTCGGAGGCTTCTTGCAGCGAAGAACGGCAGAACGACGAAGCAGGTTCAACTCACTGAGTCGGAAATCCGACAGCTCTGTACTACTTCCAAGGAGATCTTCCTCAGTCAACCCAATCTTCTGGAGCTCGAAGCTCCCATCAAGATTTGCGGTAATTTCTTTTTTTATCTTGTTTCTTTATGAATTATTCCACTTGATTAATTTTATCTGTGCTTGTGACTTGTGCGTGTGACTGCACTTCGATTACGTGAATTGATTTGTTCTGGTTGCTTGGTTGTTTGACCTAGTGTTGTTTATTGTGAATTTGTCATGTGAAGATTCTTTAATTGAATTGACTGGAAACAAAGAGCTTGTTCGGAAATCATTTAACATGAGAAAAGAATTCCATTTCTTTTTAAAAGAATTCATTTCTACTTGAAACTCAATTGATTTGGAATGACTATAATATATTAATAGAATAGAATTCAAGTGTAAAGAGTGTGGGAGTTGATTTGAAAATCAGAACCCTTTTGGTCTGATTTACAAATGAAGGAAAAATGGGAATTGGAATTTTCAAAGGGATTCAAATCATTTATTTTTAGTTCTTCCAAAGCAAGAAAAAGAATTCAACTCTTGAATGAATTTTAATTCCTAGCATTCCAAACAAGCTCAAAATGTTTAGGAAAATTATTATTTAGGCTAATAAGCCTCCTGAATTGCGATTTGTTTGGTGATGGAGCTTAGAGCTATTACTTCTGCAACTTTCTAGTACCTTGAGGTAAAGTACACAGCTTAACAATGGACAGGTTGGAAGCTGGGCTTCTTACACTCAGTCCTTAACTCGTCATTTGTGTGAAATTGTGTAGTAGTGCATATGAATAGGCTGTTTGGATGTGTTATTGGAAAAACCTTATTGCTTTTACTTAAGTAGGCGCATTATTGGTCTGCACATCGAGGTATCAGTACATTTGAATTTTAGATGAGGCAATGGGAACTCATAAGATACTGAGGCTAGACGAGAGATTTGTTGTTGTTGTTGTTGGACCCCTTCCTTCTGGTATCCAGATTTTTTCAGTGTTGCCTTATGGGCTCGGGTGAGTTGCTTTCGTTAATGGCATTTATGTCATATTTGGCTTAAATTGTTAACTTGCCATGAATTTTAATTTTCTAGGGCTGCAATGATGGCTGCCACATTTATTTTGTTTGTAAAATGTAGACTATGGAGTCTATTGTTAGCCTATTGTCAAGATTTCACGTGAGTGATTTTACAGGTTAATTTTAATATGAATGTAATGTTTGTTTGGTGCATTAGTATGAATGTAATGTTTGAATTAGTTGATTATATAGAAAATCATGTTAAAACAGTTTAAAATTTTATGGTTTCTTCTTTTCATTTGGTGCTTTTACTGCCCCATGCTTCAAGGACTTGATTTCCTAGAGCTTCAAGGTCTGCTTTTGCTTTTGACCACCTTGTGATGTATAAATGATTATCAGTGGACGAATCTTGATTTAAACTATTCGGTTGTAGGAGATGTTCATGGCCAGTATTCAGATCTTCTAAGGTTGTTTGAATATGGGGGATACCCACCTGAGGCAAATTATTTATTCCTCGGAGATTATGTTGATCGTGGTAAACAGAGCATAGAGACGATATGTTTACTCCTTGCATACAAGATCAAATACAAGGAGAACTTCTTTCTTCTTAGGGGCAACCATGAATGTGCCTCCATTAATCGTATATATGGTTTCTATGATGAGTGCAAGAGGAGGTTTAATGTTCGCATTTGGAAGACTTTTACCGACTGCTTTAACTGTCTACCCGTTGCTGCTCTTATAGATGAGAAAATCCTTTGCATGCATGGTGGATTATCTCCTGAGCTTAAACACTTAGATCAGATAAGGAATATTGCTCGTCCAGTTGATGTACCAGATCATGGACTTCTCTGTGACCTGCTGTGGGCTGATCCTGATAAAGATCTTGATGGGTGGGGAGAAAATGACCGAGGTGTGTCATTTACATTTGGTGCTGATAAGGTGGTTGAATTTCTTGAAGAGCATGATCTTGATCTGATTTGCCGAGCTCATCAGGTAATGGGACCTCAACTTTTACCATAGATGGTATCTTATGCTAATTTAGTTCTATACATACATACATATACATTCATGATAGAGTAGTGCATGCATGATGTATGTGGAATTTTTAACTATTACATTGTAAAATGAGAAGTAACTATTTGCTTGAGTAGATTTATAAATAATAATGATAATGATGACTCTGTATCAAAGGGGAAAGGGAGACATGAATGAGACTAATTACAATCAAATTTGGTTTTCTTGCAACACTTGGGATTTTCTCTACTCTTTATGTATCACCATGTAGAGCACCTCATAATATCAGGTTATTTCTGTGTACTGGGCCTTCGGGCTTTTGCCTGGCTCATCTGATATTTTCCTTTTAAAATTCTGGTTGTTGCATATCAGGTTGTAGAAGATGGATATGAGTTTTTTGCCAAGCGCCAGCTGGTGACTATATTTTCAGCGCCAAATTACTGTGGGGAATTTGATAATGCCGGTGCTATGATGAGCGTGGATGACACCTTGACATGCTCTTTCCAAATACTTAAATCTTCTGACAAGAAGGGTAAAGGTGGATTTGGCAACAACACTTCAAGACCGGGAACTCCTCCTCACAAGGTATGAAGTATCAGAATTATTTATAATGTTGCACTTGTGCTTTGACACTTAACATAATCAACACTTCTGCAGTTCTATTCATGTATTTGGGTCTGTTTGTATGTTTGATGCTAATATGTCAAAAGTCTAGTTACCCTAAAATGACAGGCAGTCAATATCATATATATGATGATGAGTTGATGACCCAACCCCTCCCCCCTCCCTAGTTCTCATTCAGTTTTTTGCCACATATCTTTGCTGAATGTTAATTACGCTGGCCTCTTCCAATATTTCTGTAACATCTGCTGTATCGTTTTGTTCCAGGGTGGGAAGGTGTTTAATTGACATTTCCGGAGCTAAATTTAAGATTGTTGAACTAGACGGAGGCCCTCATTCTTCCAATTAGGTCAAAGACTTGTTACAAATATATAAAGCATGACTCCTGCCTTCCTTCCTTGGAAAGGATAACTAAAATACAGTGTAGCGAGGGACAAGGCACATTTTATTGTGCAACTTTGATTGACCTCAACCCTTTGTCCCTAATTTCTTTCTTCTTTTTCTATATAGCTTTCATTTTTGCTTTTAGTGTACAATGGAAATTGGAAAGTCAAACTTCCATAAGGGGAAATCCTGATTATGTTATGGTGATGCGAAAGTTTTATTTATTTATGAATAGGGTCAACTTTAAAGTTTATCCTAAAATGAGTCATGACCCCCTAGTTGAGATGTTGATTTAATTATTCATGCATGCATGATTTAGACAAAGATAAAACAAATTGTTTAACGTTATTCATGAAAGAAGTATCCTGTATTGCATTTCATACTAGAACTATTTAATTTTACGGAAAATTTAATGTTTTCCAATGAGCGTATAATTTTTTCAACGAGGATTTTTAAACTAGACATCAACGTAGGTTGAATTGAACAAGATTTAGATTGCGTCCAGAGCCTTCTTTTGATAATTACGGATGAATACATGAATGATGAATTTACAACTATGTTAGATGAATATTAAAATTATCTATTAATTTATTAGTATAAAATATATATTAAAACATAAAATATATTAATAATAAATTTAATTATATATATATATATATATATATATATATATTTATACATAAATTTATGATAGTTGATTTTGGCTTTTAAATAGCATTTTTTTAACTATGAGTTGATCGAGTAAAATTCTGATTAGTCGTGTAGTTGTGATGTTTCTATATTCCGATTCAATGCAACCTTCAGTCAATTACATTCATCATTCATGTTTTGTCAGATAGAACCTAAAAAAGATTTTGTAATTGAACTTTTGTGTGAAGACCTGGGGATGTTTTAGTAATATAATATAACTTGCTAAGAGATTTTATATGTTTAGTTTTGTAAAACATTCTTTTATAATATTAATTGCAAAAGTCCAATATTATTTACATTTTAAAGATTTTTTAATTAAAAAAATAACCATAATATTAAATTTAATAGTCTCTGCGAATTTCGTTATCTACATTTTAATTGAAATCCTTAATAAATTGGAGTGGAAGAAAAAAATTAACATAAACTTAGTTTACACTTTCTATTCCCCCCTCTAATGTAAAACACAACACACACACAACAGTCGAATAAAACTATTGGAGAAAAAAAAGTATCCATAGAAAATTATACTTGTATCAATTTGGTTTTGAAAAGATCTTGTCCCTGAAAAAATACTATGATGAGTCAAATTGTATTTTTTTTTTTTCATCTTGTAACCAATTTTTCCAGAAGAAAATTGACCCAATATTATTTATTAATGGATATAAAAATGCTGTGCTGGCAGTGCAGCTTCTGCTTGGGAGGATTGAGTGAGTCGGAATCCAGTATCGAGAACCTCCGTATTCCATTAATCGCATTTCTCAGTGACAGTATGTATTTCTGAAATGGGACTAAGCTGAAAGGAGATACCAAGTCACCATTTGTTCGATTTATCAATGAAGTGCCGATCGGTGGCTTGCATTTGGTCTGGCACCCCCTTCCCCCACCGTGTCACCGCCGTCGCCGCCTTCTCCTCCCCGCCCTCCCTCTTCACCTCCGGATCCGATGGCTCCATCATCTGGTGGTCCATTTCCCCCGTAATTCTCCCCCCTTTTGTATAATTATACTCATTCATCAATTTTATTGTTGTCTCATTCGTTCAATTTTGATTTATTTAGACATCTTAATGTCCATTTACATTTTTCTGATTTTCACAGCAAGTTAAAGCAGTGGCCCTCTTGTGCGGTCACGCAGCTTCCATCACTGATCTCAGCACTTGCAGCCCTCTTCCCGTCGAAGAAGAAGCCGCTGCCGCCGATCATGGTGATGCTGGTGGTGGTGAACGTGGTTCGAGTGATTTAGCGGTGAATTGTAGTTCAAGTAGTAATTTTAGTAGCGCCTTGGTAAGCGCTTGTTCTGATGGGTTCTTGTGTGTTTGGAGTAAAAGCAGTGGACATTGCCGTTGCCGGAGGAAACTGCCACCTTGGGTCGGAACACCGCGCATCATTCGGCCGTTGCCCTCGAGGTCGAGATATGTGTGCATTGCTTGTTCCTACATGGAACAATCTGTGGAGGGAAATGAAGAGACTCACCCCAGGAAGCCTTCTAAATGTACCATTGTTGTTGTAGACACGTACTCGCTTTCCATTACTCAGACTTTGTTTCATGGGAATTTATCTATCGGCCCAGTTAGGTTTATGGCTTTAGTGTTAGGTGATAGTGATGAAAAGGGGTATTCTGTACTTGTGGCTGATTCTGCTGGCAAAAGGCAAATGGTTTCGATATCAGATGACCCCCTTGAACGTGGGGAACCACACAAGGAAACATCTCAGTTGGAGAGTTCTTTTTACTCTGACGGATTGAGTGGTGTGGATCGTGTTGTTTCAGTTTTAACTTACAGGGGTATTGTTGCTTATGTGCTGGAAAGTCGCTGTGAATTCAAGTTATTGTCAAATGATACTACCATTGGAGAGGTTTCCTTTGACAGCAATCTGATCTGTTTAGACGGGCATTTGAATCAAACACATATTGTGGGTGGCCTTTTTCTTGAAAGTGATGATGCAGGGAATTCAGTCAATTTTGTTGAAAGCAGCAACTTGATATCAGTAACTTTTGTTGTTTGGAATAATATAGGGTCTGCAGTTATCTATAAGATAATGAATCAGAATGATGTTTTTCAATGTGAACCTCATTCTGAGATTCCTGCTACTCCTTGTCAACCTGATATGAGATTATCTGTTATTTTCCTACAAATAAATCATTATCTTGTCTGCATCAAGTCAATTTGCTTTCATTTTGAGGAACCATTGCTATGGAGACCACATGTCACAGTCTGGTCGCTGCATAGTTTTGATGATAAGCCTGGTAAATTATACCGTCAATGCAGGATGATCAGTGATGGTGAATCTTTCGTGCACTGTTTTGGGAAGTCTACTCAGCTTGAAGGACAGGATAGTCTAGAGACTAAATCTTTTGATCAAAATCAAAGTTCAGAAGATATAAACACCATTCATGTTGATAACATTAGTGATTATTGGTCTAACAAGGGAAAGATGGTCTCTTCTTCCATGATTATCTCTGAGAACCTCTTCACTCCTTATGCTGTTGTATATGGTTTTGTAAGCGGAGAAATAGAGCTTCTAAGATTTGATCTGTTTCAAGGCATTTGCTTTAATGATGCAAGTTCCAATCCTGATGAAAAGTCTATCACATGCAAGCCGCACTTTTCAGGACATACAGGCGCTGTACTTTGTTTGGCAGCACACCAAATGATGGGTAATGCCAATGGCCAAAATCTAAAACGGGTTTTGGTGTCTGGAAGTGCGGATTGTACAATTCGTATATGGGA
Organism: Arachis hypogaea; assembly: GCF_003086295.3. Classification (NCBI taxonomy): domain Eukaryota; kingdom Viridiplantae; phylum Streptophyta; class Magnoliopsida; order Fabales; family Fabaceae; genus Arachis; species Arachis hypogaea. Next base: position 106,144,447 of record NC_092038.1, read on the forward strand.
TCTTGACACTAGCCGTCTTATTATGGTAATGCATCATCACGTGGCTCCATTACGTCAAATTATTCTTCCCCCATCTTTGACCGGACATCCTTGGAGTGACTGCTTCCTCTCAGTTGGAGAGGATGCATGTGTAGCTCTTGTTTCTATAGAGACTCTGCGGGTGGAGAGAATGTTTCCTGGACATGTGAACTATCCATCAAAAGTTGTATGGGATGGATCAAGAGGTTATATTGCCTGTCTCTGTCAAACACATTGTGGAACTTCTGATGCTACTGATGTGTTGTACATTTGGGATGTAAAGACAGGTTCCCGCGAGCGAGTCCTGCGTGGGACAGCTGCGCATTCAATGTTTAGTCACTTTTGTAAAAACATTAGCATGAATTCCATATCTGGCAAATTGCTGAATGGAAATACATCAGTTTCTTCTTTACTTCTTCCGGTAATTGATGATGCAAGGCTCTCTAATTCCCCTGTCAACCTGTCAGAGAACTCACTCACTTCTTCAAAGTCATCACCAAATATTTCAAACATGACTGAGTTGAATTATTCCAGAAGAAATGGAGGTAAAGGAAATTCACCAAGGCCAACTTCATCTTCTCTGTTTAATCTCTGGGGTAACAAGCTTCCTGTCAAATGCGCATGCCCTTTTCCTGGCGTTGTGTCTCTGAGTTTTGATCTTGCCTCACTGATGCTCTCTTATTGGGGGAATGAATTCATGGAAAATGGTAATTACAATTTGAAGAAGCAAGAAGTTCAGGATCAAAATTCTGGCGACCAGTATGAAGAATACTTGCTTCGATATAGCCTGTCTATTTTACATTTGTGGAGTGTAGACAGTGACCTTGATAACTTGCTGATAAGTGACATGAAGCTGAGGAAACCAGAGAATTTTATAGTAGGTTCAGGTCTACAGGGGGATAAAGGATCATTGACATTGACCTTTCCTGGTCTGAGTGCTACTCTAGAGGTAATTTGATTTGTATATTGGGACCTATTTTACTATAAAATATAATGTAATTTTGATCCATTATCCATGTAAAAGGTTTTCTACATAGATATTCAATCATGTTTTTCCTTATTACCACTGTGTTTGACTCTTACTCAAAGGTCACACGTGCATTCTGTGTGATTGTGACAGCATAAAAACACTTTAGACTAACAGTGCATCAAATTCAACCTCTGTTCTATATGCTTTGTTTCAATAGTCCCTGAGACATGAAAAACACATTTCAGCTCTGGAAATCGTCATCTGAGTTTTGTGCAATGAGATCATTGACAATGGTATCCCTTGCCCAACGTCTGGTTAGCTTATCTCACTCTGGCTCAGCAGCAAGCAGGTAAGGCGGCAATCACAATGATCGAACTAAGGCATAGAATCCCTTTCACGTTTTGTTTCCTTTTAAATGAAAAATCTTCTAATGACATCGATCTTTGTGTAGGGGTGTTTTTTCTTACTTATTTATTTATTTATTTATTTTATGAAGGAAGCCAAAACAATTTCTGTACTGAACTCCTTTGGATGTATATTTAAAATTAAAAATCTTGAAACCATCCCAAGTCTCAGATCTATTTAGGTTTTTTCGCAAACTGGAATAATCATTCTTGTGTCTTGAACTCCTTTGGATGGATATTTAAAATTAAAAATCTTGAAACCATCCCAAGTCCCAGATCCTATTTGAGGTTTTTTTCGCAAACTGGAATAATCATTTGTGTCTTGAATTGTTCTTGATGTCATGAGTCTAGTGCTATTCCCCCCGCACCCCACTACCACCGCCGCCTTTTCTTTCTTATTTATTCATTTAAAAAAAAAATTAAAAAGGCAGAAGGTTTCTTGGTTTTTTTGAAGCCTAGTTGATTCTTGAAGTTATTCATGCAACATAAAAGAATTATTTAGTAACTAGAAAAAAATGGGTTAGAAAAATAAAAAAGACAAATGGCCTGATTAACTTGGCCACTTAGATATTTTGTATTTGCATTTGCTTGACAAAGGTTCTTCCTGTTACTTTTATTTTGTGAAATTTTCCTCTCAATTTGACAATTTCTCTGTTTCATAGTGGTTTCTTAATGTGTATTTCCATTTCTGCATTATCCCTGGATTTAAAATTTTTGCTGATAATTGGTAATCTTATTTGCAGTGCTTTAGCAGCATTCTATACCCGCAATTTCATGGAAAAGTTTTCAGATATGAAGCCACCTTCATTACAGGTCATATTTTTTATCAATTCTTTTTCAATGTATTTTTGATTTAACATGTCCCTGTAGTATTTTCTTGATTGACAATGTTCATACATACTCTTCCAATGCCAGACTCATATTTTGGTATTTCTTTTTTTGGTTGACAACATTCATAAGTTATCAAAACACCAATGTATTGCTTGATATCAATTACTCAAGGTTATCAACTTTTTGCAGCTTCTGGTGGCCTTTTGGCAAGATGAGAGTGAACATGTGCGCTTAGCAGCACGCTCTATATTTCATTGTGCTGCCTCTCATGCTATTCCACTACCTCTATGCAATACAAAACCACCTGAGTCAACTAAGACAAGCTCCCAATCTGGAAGTAGAGGCAAAAGCATATCTCCTAGGTCAGAAAAACAAGGAATTTCCCATGATGAAGAATCCAATATAGTTGCTTGGTTGGAATCATTTGAAGTGCAAGATTGGATTTCTTGTGTTGGGGGAACAAGTCAAGATGCTATGACATCTCACATAATTGTTGCTGCTGCATTGGCTATCTGGTATCCTAGTCTTGTAAAGCCAAGTCTTGCCTCCTTAGTTGTTCATCCATTGATGAAGTTGGCTATGGCCATGAATGAGAAATTTAGCTCCACTGCGGCTGAGCTACTTGCAGAGGGCATGGAGAGTACATGGAAAGGATGTATGGCCTCTGAGATACCTCATCTGATTGTGGATATTTTTTTCCAAGTAGAGTTGAGTGGTCCAACTGCCAAAGAAATTCCAGCTTCATCATTTGCTATTAAAAAGACTTTGGTTGAAGTTCTTCTTCCAAGTTTAGCTATGGTTGATATACCAGGTTTTTTGTCTGTAATAGAGAGACAGATTTGGTCTACTGCATCTGATTCGTCTGTCCACTTGGTGTCCCTCTTGACTCTTATAAGGATTATGCGTGGTTCTCCAAGAAACTTGGCTCAATACCTTGACAAGGTTTGCAAAGCAGTTTATTTCTACAACTAACATGATTTTCTTTGATGTTTTGTCTCTAGTTCTAGGCAGAATTCTTTGTCTCTCTTGATGTTTAGTTTCACTTTCTACTTCAAGTGGTTCATTAACTATTTTCCCCCATCCTTGTGACCTTGTTTGATTAAATTTCCATGTGTTAGATATGTATGCTTGACATTGAAGATTTTAGCTTTTTATATCTTGGAGTTTTTTATTCCAAAGAACATATTGGAACAAGAAATAATAATACTTCATCATTTGAAATACATTTTATTTTTAATCTGTGAGATATTTTACTTGTTGAACTCATGTTAAAATAATGCACAAATGTTGACATCAGATACTGTTGAATGTAATGCCTTGAAATCTGTTTATATCTAAGGGTGTGTTTGTTTGGGTTTGCTTACTTACAAATCCCCATTCTTTGTTCTCTTTTATAAGTTACCATATTTATTTCCTATAACTGGTGGTTGGGAGCACTGTTTCTCTATTATGAGGGATTGACTTGTTTTTGTCCTGAATATTTCTGAACAAAGGATCTGATACGTAGTTAACTCTTCAAATATGTTTTACACTGCCTACTTGTGACAACAAAGGCAAAGAGATTTTTTATTTTATGCGACAATGTGTCAAATCTGCAGGTGGTAAACTTCATTTTACATACTGTAGATCCTAGCAACTCAGTTATGCGGAAAGCATGTTACCAGACTTCAATGACAACTTTAAAGGAGGTTGTACGTGTGTATCCTATGGTTGCTGTCAATGATTCATGGACCAAACTTGCAGTTGGGGATGTGATTGGTGAAATTAGCAGCTCAAGCATTAGGGTCTATGATATGCAAAGGTATTAGGAGATAAACTGTAAGTTTTGAATTAATAATTGGTTTAGGCTGATAATGTGTGATTACCCTTCCACTTGGAGTACTGTCTCAGACAAATGGTTTACAGAATTTCACTCAACTGAGTTTGTGTCATTTATGCATCGTGGAAAGGAAAAAGAATAACAATAATGCAAATGCAATGGAGCTGGAATTAACTTTTGGGAGGAATATTTATGAACAAAATATTGAAACTGAGGTTTTGGTGGTCCTATTGTTGCTGCTTATTTCAAATCTTGTGTGACAAAATATTCGTATGTAAGTAAATGGAGTAACGGTTTATTGTGTGAATGACAATGCACATTGAATACCATCAGTTATTGTGGGCCTGGCTTATTTCCTAAATGATCACAGCATTTATTAATCTTGTCTACTTGATCTATCTATCTCTATATCGCCACCTTATATACTTCTCTCTTGAAATTTTTTATTCAAATTGGTCTGTTTATATTTCTTCTGTGGGATAATCATAGACACAGTAATTTCCTAAAAAGGAGAGCCTTCATTTCTGATGCAGTGTGACAATGATAAAGGTTTTGGATGCAAGTGGGCCTCCTGGACTTCCAAGTTTGCTCACACCAGCATCAGGAACAATGTTAACTGCTGCAATTTCAGCTCTTAGCTTTTCTCCTGATGGAGAGGTATTAAGAATTGTGATAAAATTCTTGACTTTGTAGTGTTTCTTGATATCATCCAATTACCTGATTTTGGAATAGACAACAAAATAGGGATATGTAAAAGTTCTTTAGGAAAATATGTCGTGAGATATCCGTAACTCAAATAATAGGTGCTCCTGGCTAGCATATCATATGTTAGTATGTTACTGATCACTGTGTTACTATTAGAGATGAATTTGTCACCGTAGAATCTTGGTGCTTTCTGCAAGAATCTCAAACAAATAAATTTTTCCTTTCAATGACAGGGGCTAGTTGCTTTCTCTGAACATGGGCTAATGATTAGATGGTGGTCACTAGGATCTGTCTGGTGGGAGAAACTGAGCCGGAACTTTATTCCTGTCCAGTGCACCAAACTTATATTTGTTCCGCCGTGGGAGGGATTCTCACCTAATTCATCCAGGTCAAGCATAATCGCCAACATTTTGGAAAATGACAGGAAGCTGAGTGTTCTGGTAATTTTCTTTTATCTTCTTTCTTGTCTGGGGATGTTTGGACCAATTCATCCATTTTTTTTGGATATGCAGAAATCTCTCATAAAGGAGAGAAAATGTTTATATCGGATAAAATATATACTTCAGCTTTCTTGTACTAAAACTTTGGCTCATAAACAACGCAGTTTCCATGATCTTTTGTTACACCCATGTCAATTAATTGATGCTGTATTTGTTTCTGTAGGACAATGCTAGGGATTCAAATCACGGGGACAGTATGAAACAATTGCTTCATAATCTGGACCTTACTTATAGGCTAGAATGGGTAGGTGATAGGAAAATACTCCTTACAAGACATGGCCAGGAATTGGGCACTTTTCAGTTATAAGCAGCAAGTAGCGATGATTCTCCAAAATTCTTGGTCGAAATTCTCCGTGAAATGTCCAGCTGATTGCAATAGCGTCGGAAGATATTCTTATTTCCTCGTGTTGAGTACATTCATCGGAGCGCTTACAACTTGAAACTCGAAAACCGGCACAGCAGATGGGTCCAAAGAGCACTACAGTTAGGGACCAAATAATCGCGTGTGTGGTTATGGATTTCAAAATGAATAACCACTATGACTATTTGGTCGCTAAGCCAAAGTAAATGGTTCTACGAGCCCCAAAAGATTAGGAAATAGAAAAGGGGTATTGATATTTTGTTACGGAAATTACACTGATGTCTCCACAATTTTGCGGAAGTGTTTTTATTCTTAGAATCTTTGTACAGGACACCGGCTTATACAAAATACAAAATACCAGTGACATTGAGTCCTCTCCGCTTTCTTTCTACTGTCTTCCTCGGCATAATATTTAATTTAACATCCATTCTTGATGACTTGCACTTAAACTTATTCCATATTCATTTACGGGGAGCAGGTTGGTTAACGTACAATGTTAGCTCATTAGAGCATTGGCATCATCAATCAGAACACGGTTTCGTGCCAAATCCAAACTCGCTAGATTAGAAGATTGAAAATCATATATAAGATATATTTGTACACCGCCAGAGACTTGTTCCAATTTTGTAAGTCAAAAATGTCATTTTCCTTTCGGTTGAGAAGGGTCGGCAGCTGAGCTGGACAGTCGGTGGATTAACGCCCATCTGTATGTAAAAAGAATAATAAACAAATACTCCACTTGGCTCGCCGTTCACAGACTCGGGTAATACAATTATGTTCAAATAATAACACACTAGTTTCTTTTTTTTCCCCTGAAAGAAAAAAACAGTAGCTTTAATTTTGATACAAACAAAACAACTACGTTATCATAATAAAATGATGATATTTGAAAAAATAAAAAACAAAAATAAGATTACGTGGTAGACACCATCTTTTTTTGGATGCTGGATCCCAAATTATTTAAATAAATGAAACGTCTCTCCTTAGGGCTTATGCATATGGTATGTATAATTAAAAACCAATTTCTTGGTTCAAGTGTCAACTCATGTTATAATTAACTAAATAATTATGTTAGGTTACTTCATTTCGAAAATAGATTCTCACAAGTTTTTTTTCAATTTTCTTGTAAATGTAATTTTTAATTGTTTAACATTTTTTTCATATTTTTTTCCTCGTAGTTCTATTTAAAAAGTGTATAATAAAATATCATACTTTATAAAAAAAATAAAAAAAAATTAAGAAGATCCATTTTCATTTTTTTACTGTAACTTTATTAAAACTCATACGTAAAATAAAATTTGACTTCAATGCATATAAAATAAAATATAATAAGTCTAACCTTTCTCATGTTTTTAATTTCGGATAAAATATATTTTTTGTTTTTAAAATTTATGAATTTTTTTTTAAAATATTCCTAACCTTTAGTTGTATTTAGTTTTGTCATTAACGTGTTCTATTTGTATTAAAATTATCATTGGAAGTTAATTCTATGTAAAATATTAGGAACAAAATTAAAAAATTTTAAAAATAATTTTGACATAAATAAAAATATTAAAAAATTGAATGAATTAAAATTATTAAAAATAAAATTAAATAAAATTAAATATTAAAAATATTTATAAAAAATAATTACAAATATTAAGAACAAAATATACTTTATCCTTTAACTTATATGTCATTCCAGTAGTCGTTATGTATTTACACAAAGCTTTGCCAAAGGGCGGTTCATCTAAATTTGCACCAAATTTTTGCGAAAAAGGACTCAAAAACATACCACGATGTACTTGGGAACCGTAGAATTCTTAAAATAAAAGCATTTCCTTAGATGTGTTTTATTATAAGAATAGGATGACCGTAGCCGGAACAACATGAATTATCATATATTTCACTACTGCATAATACAATTTTGGATTTTACTATGGACACTCGTTAAAAATAATTAGTACTAGTGCAAAGTTTAGTGACACTTGTAATATATTTTTTTGCCAAATTCTTTAGTGTCTTTAAATTTAATGTTGAATTTGTTAAATTTTTCTTTTACAACAAATATTAAAAATTTAAAAATTATTTATTTTTATATTTTTAAATTAAATATTAGTTTTTAACTCTTTTAGTAGATAACTACATGTACACATCATCCTAATCATTTTTTTTACGAAATTCTCTAATTCAGTAAATTTGTATCTAGCAGACAAAATTTAAACATGTGAGACTTATTTACATAGACAAATAAATTAACTATTCTACCAATTTAAATTAGTTATATTTATAATATAAAAAATAATATTTATACCACTTCTTTACATATTTTTTATAATATAAAAGATGATTTTTTATTTCTTATCAATCACTTTGAATACTAAAATTAAAAACTATACAAAAAAATTTACACAAAAATGATAAATAGATATATATATCTTTAATATATTTTCAGATTGTTTTTGCTTCTCTTAGGCATCATTTCATGTCGCTCCCTTTATAATCTGCGCAAGCAAACATAGATTTTGCTAAATAATTATGCTAGAATACATTACAATTAACTACTAAAATTAAATATTAGTATAAAATATACACTAAAATATGAATACAAATTAAATTATACATATATTTACACAAATATATAGTGGCTAATTTTAGTTGACATAATTTTGTTCTTGTAAACGATTTAACTCAAATAATAACTGACTAATCACTTAATTTGAATGAGAAAGTATGAGGAGTCAATCGAATATTTATATAATGGAGATTTATGGAGTATTAAAGATATAATTATTAGTGTTATTTTTTTCCATTAACTGAAACTTTTGGGATGAGTGGTATAATGACATGGTATTAGAGCGCTAAATACATAGATGCATATAAAGTTATTACAAGCGAACTCTGGTATGCAGATACAGTTTTCGTTTGGGTATTATTTCAGAGCTATTAAAATTGGATAACAATGATGTTTGGTGATTAATTTGTTGGAAGTTCAAATCAAATATTGTATGGTTGGAATTGAAAGATTTGGTTTCTAAGTTTAAATAGTTCAATACGGCAATACAAAATGGATCGTAATTTAAGCACAATTGGTGAAATATAAGATCGCCCACAATAACCATTGGTAGCTAAGAAACTGAGGTATCTGGCATTGAAATTTTGTTTCTTTGTTTACATTGACGAACAGAAGATTAATAACTATAAGCATCAAAACATACAAAACAAAAAAGAAGAAAAGTAATTCTACAAAATCAGAGTGGGAAAAGAGGAACTAGGGATTATATTATAAAAACTTGTTCTAATTAAGTACGTTAGATTCATTCATTAATGACGAAGATTGACGAACTAATAATTACCAGAAATGAAATCACCAGCATGAAATTGAAGTTCTAGTTTATTATTAAGCCTCATAAATTCATGATCGATGTCTGTTGTGTCTGGAAACCAAACATCACCAAACTCAGCAGCTTCACAAAGAAGTCCATGCTGCTTCTTGAATCCCTTATGTTCTTCCATGGACGAGGAATTCGAAGAAGAAGAACAAGTTGTAGTAGTAGTAGTAGTTGTTGTTGTTGTTAAGGAGTTGTTCTTGCGTGAAATCCCTGCGAGAGAGTTGCGGCGAGTAGGGTAGGGATGGTTGTGTTCAGCGGTGTATGTAACCAAGAAAATCGTTGGATCCAGATGGTTCCTTTCAACTTGTTTCCTCGCCAGGCATCCTTTGGAGCTGCTGCACCTGTAATAGCTCCGTGGATATGGTGAACCCTTGATAGGTTTCTGTCCGTATTTTCGCCACGCCCATGCGTCGCAAACTCCAATATCCGCCGCTGTAACCTCCTTCACCACCCTCTTGTTCAGGCTCTTCTTGCTGCATATCATTATTAATATTATGTTAGGGTTCAACAACTAGTTAATTAATTAACCTCATAATTAAGTAAGTAAAATAAACTGAATAAACGTACCTTTTTTTAGGTTTAGAAACTGTGGAAACTTGCTGCAAGTCTTGTTTAATGGCATCTTCGGGTTCTTTGGGGATTATTGGTAACGGTAGGGGATGATTATTATTATTATTATCATCATTAATATTGTTTTGAATATGAGGGGAAAGAGTGTGGAAAACTGGGTAGAAAGGCTTGTAAAGCTCGTCCAATTCATCAAGGACCCTTGTGGTTTCTGAGAATTCAGGAAAACTACTAGTACTGAAAAGTAGGTCATAATCTTGTTGATGAAAGAGGAAATTAGGGTTTGGATCGTGCTCCATGATGGTGGTGGCAGTTGATGGGCACCCTCTCACAATGGATTCCAGATCCCAGTCCATAAAGCAAGCAAGCTCATCCATCAATGGCAGTCAGGTAGGCAGAGATAATAATTATGGAGAAATCAGATAAAGGTGCCACCAATCAGAAGATATTAAGAAAAGATGTGGTGGGCCAGATGCCTTAACAAAACAAATTGCAAAGAAATTAATTAATCCAATGATATTTTTTTATTTTTGGCAAAGGCTTTTTGAGAAATGTCAACCAGTATGTGTGTCATATATATACGTGAAATGTTAATGGATGCACACAGTGATTTAATATCAATTTTTCTAATTCAAAAGTTCAAAGTTCAAAGTAGCAATAGCATTTTCATTTTCATTTCAGTTGACTAACAAAAAAAGTCAATATGGGAGAGCAAGTGGAAGTGAGGAAGCCTTCATGTTTTTCTTTTTTCAGCAATTCGGTGCTGACCTTTTTCTTTTCTTGTATGTTTGTTTGGGATTGTAGGCGATCACACGGCACCAGATCAGAACAAAGACAATTGGATCAATAATCTTGCGGTTATTAAGCCAATACCACGCTTTTGGTTGGAGCTTCTCATACGTAAAGAGGACAATAATTTCAAATTTAATATCATAAATAAAGGTACGATTTCACTTTGTTGCATGCCTTCTTGCTATATATTATTATTCCGTTCACGAAGCAAATTCATAAAAAATAATATGGAACTAAAAAGGAAATTAAAGTCTTGTTAATTACTATACGATCATGTTACGTCATGCATGAGACATATAGTTAGATTTTTTGGTTTTTTCCAATTCGTCTGAGTTGCATCCTAGTTTGAGGGTTTCTTTTTTCTAAATTGGCTGGTTTTGTTTCTTTTTAGGGATGGGGAGGGAGTTGGAAACAAGACAATTGCTTATGGTTTTAGTCAACAACTGTACTGTAAGTGGAGTGGGCATTTATAATTAGTTTGTTACATACCGCACCTATACGGCTATAACATGTACGACACCCTTCACCCATGCATAGGATTTCATAGTGTTATTATTGTAACTAGTTCTAATAATATAATTAAGCTTCTAACTTTTAAACCCTATGCACGAGATTTAAAACTATAATTCCCCTTATTTGGGCATTCCATTCCACTACCATACTCTCAATTTTAGCTATCGGCGATGGCTATAAATTAAAAGGTTTAAAGTTTAAACTTAAATTTTAAAAATTATGGTGCTGGATAAGCATTATGGCTACACGGCTCTTATGCATAAACTTCGGATAATATAGCGCATCAAAGGAGGGTTTGATTTGTTGGATGTGGGGTTTGGGTATTTTTTGGTTAAATTTGATATGGCTGCAGATCGTGAGAAAGTCATTCTTGATGGTCCGTGGTTGATAGATGGTCACTATGTTGCAGTAAAGACATGGGACGTGAATTTTAGACTATGCAAAAAATCCTTCGGATCAACGCTAGTATGAATTCGAGTCTCGGGACTTCCAATTTAGTGTTACCAGGAACAAGTAATGTTGCGAATTGCTTCTGCAATAGGGGTTCCGGTGAAAGTAGACTTGGCCACTAAGCTTGCAGAAAGAGGAAAATATGCCTGAGCTTGTTTCCAAATTAATCTTGGATTGCCTGTAATCAAACATATTATAGTGGAGGGTATGACTCATGAAGTGGAGTACGAGAGTTTACAGCTGATTTGTTCTACTTGTGCACGGTATGGGCATGATAAATCATTGTGCAGGGAGAAGGAGTCATTGGAAGGAAACGATGATTCTTTTGGTGATGATGAAAAAAATAACGAAGTCCTGACATTAGTGCCACACAACAATCTTGAGATTCAAAAAGAGGTTGAATTGGAAGCTGGCGATTTGGGTGAGAATTCTCGTAATTCAGGTGAGAAATTAGGAGTTGTTAAAGGGACGGACGCAGTTACGGAATCATTGGCTCCTTACGTACCTGATGGTCATGTTAATGAGGCATCCATGAATGATGGAGACGGCTGGCAACAAGTGCTGCATAAGGAAAAATTCACAATGGGTCAGCCATCAGGTTTGAAGGACCAAGATGGAAAGAAGCACAAGTATGGTTCGAGAAGGATTCCAAGGCCTAATTTACATGGTGATGGAGGCAAATCAATTGGCATTAGGATGGGAAAGCGAGAAAAATATGAAATTGCGCCATCTCCATCGCGTAGAACTCCTGCACGTCGTGGAATTTCTCTACGGAAGCGTCCGCAGCCTTCCTCGTTGCAGAACTCGCCAGTTGATAAAAATGGTGGCGTAACGGACGAAACCTTAGTAGATGAAAGCATGGCAGGTGCAGCATTAGGGGGTCCGAAGGTTACAATTATTGAGGATCAGAGTGTGCCAGTACCGCAGGACAAACCACCTATTGAGTTTGGTGATTCTATTAGAGTTTATGTTCTTATTTATTATGTCCCTATTATTTATGGATAGTTTAAATATGATTGTTTGGAATATTAGGGGTGCTTCTAATAAGTTAGCCCGGGTGCATTGTAAGGAACTTGTTAGGAAATTTAGACCTGTTTTCTTTATTGTAGTTGAAACTCACTCCTCTTTTCAGCATCTAAAATTGTTTTGGGAAAGGTTGGGGGTATCACTCTGTTGGTATAGTGGAAGCAGAGGGGCATAAAGGGGGTATTTGGTTTCTATCCTCTATGAAGGGTGTTTGTTGTAAGTTCATTGATGCTTTTAATTAGGGTGTTACTGTTGAGGTTCAATCTGTTAATTTAGTTTGGAGGTGTAGTGGTATTTATGGTAGTCCTCAATTTAATAAAAGGGTTCTCCTTTGGGATTATTTTGTTGCACAATCCATGGTATTTCAAGGACCTTGGATTGTTCTTGGTGATTTTAATGAAGTCAAATTTTCTCATGAATCTAAGGGCTATCAATTTTTTCATCAAAGAGCAGACATGTTTGCTACTTCATTAGGAGATAGTGGTTTGTTTGATCTGAAGACTATTGGGAGGCGGTTTTCTTGATACAGGAGGGTGAAAAATTATGTTGACGTGGCAAAAAAGCTTGACCGAGTCTGTATAAATAGTAGTTGGTTATCTATCTTTCCAGAGGCTTATGCAGAAGTTTTAAATAGGCTTCAATTTGATCATTGCTCTATTCTGGTGCGTTGTAAAGGCCATCCTCAGCCTAAAGGGAATTGGCCTTTCTGTTTTGTTGCTGCTTGGGCTACTCATCCAGGGTATAGGGATATTGTGAATCAGTCATGGTGGTCTGGTAATAAAGGGATTCATGGCAAGCTTTCGGAAGTACAGAAGAATTCATTAGAGTTTAACTCGAAGGTATTCAGTAACATTTTTGTTAAGAAATGTGAATTAGAGCAGCAGATTAGTTATTTACAAAAGTGTTTGGAAGTGGTGGATAGCATTTATTTGTGTCAAATAGAGCAACAGTTGCTTGATGATTATAATAATACTCTAGGGCAAGAAGAGCTCCTATGGTTCCAAAAGTCTATAGAGCAGTGGGTAAGGTTCGGGGATAGGAATACAAGATT